>NC_081554.1:9564786-9580401 GCF_963082655.1 Stomoxys calcitrans
TATAGCTGCCATATAGACCGATTTCTTGATTTATGGTTTTAGGCCCATAAAATGCTCATTTATTGTCCGATGTCGCCGAAATTTGGGACAGTGAGTTAAATTAAGCCAGTTGACATACTTCTGCAATATCGAACAGATCGGTCCAGATTTGGATATAGCTGCCATATAGACCGATATCTAGGTTTTAGGTTTTGGGGCCATAAAAGACGCATTTATTGTCCGATGTCGCTGAAATTTGAGACAGTGAGTTTGGTTAGGCTCTTCGACGTCCTTCTTCAATTTTGCCCAGATCGGTCTAGATTTGAATATAGCTGCCATATAGACCGATCTCTCGATTTAAGGTTTTGGGCCCATAAAAGGCGCATTTATTGTCCGATTTCGCCGCAATTTGGGACAGTGCTTTGTGATAGGCTCTTCGACATTTTTATGCAACTTGGCCCAAATCGGTCCAGATTTGGATATAGCTGCCATATAGACCGATCCTCCGATTTAGGGTCTAAGGCCCATAAAAGCCACATTTATTATCCGATCTTGCTGAAATTTGGGACAGTGAGTTGTGTTATGCCCTTCGACATCTTTCTTCAATTTGGCCCAGATCGGTTCAGATTTGGATATAGCTGCCATATAGACCGATTTCTTGATTTATGGTTTTGGGCCCATAAAATGCTTATTTATTATCCGATGTCGCCAAAATTTGGGACAGTGAGTTAAGTTAAACCCCTTGACATACTTCTGCAATATCGCACAGATCAGTTCAGATTTGGATATAGCTGCCATATTGACCGATATCTACGTTTTAGGTTTTGGGGCCATAAAAGACGCATTTATTGTCCGATGTCGCTGAAATTTGAGACAATGAGTTTGGTGAGGCTCTTCGAAGCCCCTCTTCAATTTTGCCCAGATCGGTAGAGATTTGAATATAGCTGCCATGTAGACCGATATCGCGATTTAAGGTCTTGGTCCCATAAAAGGCGCATTTATAATCCGATTTCACTGAAATTTGACACTGTGACTTATGTTAGGCTTTTCGACATCCGTGTCGTATATAGTTCAGATCGGTTTATTTTTAGATATAGCTAGTGTACTTATTAGTATTTGGTTCAAATCGGAACATATTTAGATATAACTGATATGGGACATAAGGTATGCAATTTTTACCGAATTTTTATGAAAGGTGGTTTACATATGTACCCGAGGTGGTGGGTATCCAAAGTTCGGGCCGGCCGAACTTAACGCCTTTTTACTTGTTTTGCCTAAGAAGAGATACCGGGAAAAGAACTCAATAAATGCGATCCATGGTGGAGGGTATATAAGATTCGGCCCGGCCGAACTTATCACGCTTTTACTTATTATTTCTACTCCAGAGAAAATCCGGTCAGATTCCTGTTCCAAGATTCCGATTCTGATTCCGCAGTTCTGGGATCGTTATTGCAAAAACATGAATCTTAAATGCAAATTTTGGGCATCCCACCACAGCCTTATGCTCCTTAAGACTCTCCAAAGAAATGTTTTGACCGTTAATCCCTATATATCGCTATGTAGATCTCAGATGAAAGGTATTTGAGAGTAGATAAATTATCTCATTCCCATGTTTTGGGCTTTTATACTGACCATGGCAATGTCTAACTCAAATGAAATGTATTTGGGTATATAACATGGATCTGATCTGTCCTATCAAGTGTATGGGGCCCAGTTAAGTTTAGGACCCAAAAGTTGCCTTAAGCTATCCCACAATGCATTACATTCTTCTTTTAGAAATTTTTATGCTGTTGAAGACTGGACCAACCGTATTAGGCATCTTGCAGACCATATTAAAAATGTTTTCCCGCCACTGTGCTAATTTCAAAATTTAAAAGCAAAAAATTAAAAACCCAACTGTTGTAGGTTTGGTAACCATATCTCGTACGCATGGTTTCCTTAACAAAATAATTAAATTGTTATTCCTCTCACTTTTTTGCAACTATTCAATTTCCGCTTCCTTTTTTGTGATGTGCATGTGTGTGTGTGTGTGTGTGTGCGTAGATATGCGTTTGTATATACAATGTAATGCAATCACTATACATTTGCATACAATTACTCTCATGCTGGCTTCGAACAAAACGAAAGTGTTTGTGTGAGTGTGTGCGTGCGAGCGTGCGTGTGTCTGTGTGACGAATGATAAATGCACACGTATACAAACATTGTGTATTAAGTACATGTTATTTTAATTTGTTTATGTAAATTTTCTATAAAAATGTAAATAGCAACTATACATTACTTTTGCATTTGCATAATTTTATTGTTGGCATAGCTGTTGTAACTGTTTGTACAAGCGATTTAAAACTGATTGTTTTTAAATTGGCCAATGTAAATGTATACACCTACCTACACACTCGAATGCTCATTCAATCACTCACATCCTTAACTACACATGCAAAACAAACAAAAAAATCATTTCTTTTTGATGATGATTCAGTAGCCAATTAGCTTTAAATGCGTGATGTGAATGGCTTATTGGGCCCAGATATGTCTAAGGGAGTTGTTGTTAGCTCAATGCCTAACAACTTTTGAAATACCTTAAATTTCAGCGATTGATTTTTTTTTTTTTTTCAATTTGACATATCCCTTTGGTCTTAACTTTTCTCACACTTACGCAATGAGTGGCTAGTAGTCCGTCGACATTGTCCTTAATTAAACATAAATCTTATAAAGTTAATGGCTTGAATGCAATCAGCATTCATTTTATTTTATTTCATGGCGCCTGGCTTGAAAAAAGCCAGCTACAGTCATTTGTAGACCACCACGGCCTACTTAAATGCTTCATTTGACTGTGCAACTAAAGTTTTATTACACCACTATGCGAGAACACATGGTAATATTCCATATTTAATAATTCACAATGACTTTAATTACAAGCAGCCATATTATCGTATTACACCCTCACACACACACACACATATATACACAATGCAAAAGAAAGTTAAGCGAAATGTTGCTTTATTTTCAGAAATATTTTGCCGAAGTTGAGAAAAGAAATGTTGTAGTAAAATGGTAATGAAAACTGAAGACAAAATAAAACAAGTAAGAACGTATTAAATTCGGCTGGACCGACTATTGGATATGCAGCACCATGAAGAATATCATCCTGTTTATTTTAAATATGGACTCCATAGTCACAGAGTAGCTGACACGAAGTGTTACCAAGTTCACAAAGGTACAAAATGCAAGTTTTTGACCATGAACAGCCCACTAAGGAACAGGGGCAAACTTCTCACATATCAATGAGTGCAGTCCGATTCAAGTTTAAGCTCAATGATAAGGGGCCTCCTTTTTATAGCCGAGTCCGAACGGCGTGCCGCAGTGCGACACCTCTTTGGAGAGAAGTTTTACATGGCATAGTATCTCACAAATGTTGCCAACATTAGGAAGGGAAAATCACCGCTGAAATTTTTTTCTGATGGTCTGGCCAGGATTTTAACCCAGGCGTTCAGCTTCATAGGCGGACATGCTAACCTCTGGTCTACGGTGGCCCCCGTGTATATCAGTCAAACATGACAGCTTCATTATATATGTTCCGTTGACTCTCATCATATTGCTTACAAGCCACCAAAATCACGTGCTTGTGAGTTTATTTAAAAAGTTATTGGTAATGGAATTCAAGCGTGATAGTGTGAAAAGACTGAAAAATCACAATCGGCAATTGTTGGCGAACTCAAACACCTCAAAGTGTCTGTGTATCGCTCCATAAATCGTTATAATGATACTGATAATGAAGCAACACCTGAAGGGCTTCGACGAGTGACGAACCTCATGACAATCAAACTGCTCGAGATCTGAAATATCATGTGAGTAGATGCAACATATATTGAACAAGTAAAAAGGCATTAAGTTCGGCCGGGTCGAACTTTGGATACATACCCACCATCTCGGGTATATATGCAAATCCCATTTCGTCAAAATCCAGTGAAAATTGGATAACTTAAGCACCCAAATTCGGCACGGACATTGAGTGGTCTAATATATATGTCACTATTTAATTTTGTAGATATATCCAATTATAAACCGATCTGAACCATATTAAGGTCGGATATCATGAGGCTCAGAAAAATTCACTGTTTCAAATTTCAGCGAAATCGGGTTATAAATAAAGCATTTATGGGCTTTAGACCCTTTATCTGGAGATCGGTCTGGCAGCTATATCTATATATAGTCCGATCTGAACCATATTTAGGTCGGATATTGGGAGGTCTTAACCTACTCACTGTTTTAAATTTCAGGGAAATCGGGTAATAAATAAAGCTTTTATTGGCTTCAGACCCCTTATCGGCAGATCGGTCTATATGGCAGCTATATCTAAATATATTCTGATCTGAATCATATTTAGGTCGGGTTACAAGAGGCTTAAAATAACCCACAGTTTTAAATTTCAGAAAAATCGGGTAATAAATAAAGCTTTTATTGGCTTCAGACCCCTTATCGGCAGATGGGTTAACATAGTCTGATCTGTACCGTATTTAGGTTGAATGTTGGAAGGCTTTAAACTGCGCAATATTCCAAATTTCAGCGAAATCGGTTAAGAAATAAAGCTTTTATGGGCTTCAAACCCTTTATCGGAAGATCGATCTGTATGACAGCTATATCTAAATATGGACCGATCTAATCTATATTTAGGTCAGATATCGGGAGGCTTAAATAACCCACTGTTTTAAATTTCATCAAAATCTGGTAATAAATAAAGCTTTTATTTATGAATAGATCAAATCGGTCGATAACCTGATATAGCTGCCATATAAACCGATCTGGGGTCTTGACTTCTTGAGCCAATAGAGGGCACAATTGTTATCCGATTTGGCTGAGGTGTTTTGTTATGACTCTCAACAACTCTCCTAAAAATAGTTGAAATCGGTCCATAACCTGATAAAGCTGCCATATAAACCGATCTGGGGTCTTGACTTCTTGAGCCACTACAGGGAGCAATTATTTTCTAATTTAGCTGAAATTTTGAATAAGGTGTTTTGTTATGACTCTCAACAACTGTCCTAAAAATAGTTGAAATCGGTCCATAACCTAATATAGCTGCCATATAAACCGATCAGGGGTCTTGACTTCTTGAGACACTAGGGGGCACAATTATTATCCGATTTGGCTGAAATTTTGCATGAGGTGTTTTGTTATGACTTCCAACAACTGTATTAAGAATGGTTCAAATAGGTCCATAAGCTGATATAGCTGTCATATACACCGATCTGGGGTCTTGACTTCTTGAGCCACTAGGGGGCAAAATTATTATCCGATTTGGCTGAAATTTTGCATGAGGTGTTTGGTTATGACTTTCAACAACTGTACTAAAAATAGTTGAAATCGGTCCATAACCTGATATAGCTGCCATATAAACCGATCTGGGGTCTTGACTTCTTGAGCATCTTCAGGGAGCAATTCCTATCCGATTTGGTTGAAATTTTGTACAGTGGCTTCCCTCATGACCTTTAACATACGTGTCGAATATGGTATGAATCGGCTTATAGCCTAATACAGCTCCCCTATAAACCCATCACCCTAATTTACTTCTTCAGCCCCTAAAATGCGCAAATCTTACTAGATTTGGCTGAAATTTTACACAATGACTTCCACTATGGTCTCCAATATTCAATTCAATTATGATCTGAAATGAACCATAGCTTGATATTGTTCCAATAACATAGCAATTCTTTTCGTTTATTCTTTGTTTGCCTTAAAAGAGATACTGTGGAAAGAGCTTGACATATGCAATCCATGGTGGAGGGTATATAAGATTCGGCTCGGCCGAACGCTTTTATTTGTAAACTTTCATATAGCACTTAAAATATCAACCTTTATATGGGAACTATGACTAAGTCTGATCCAAATTTGTATACCCTACACTACCACTGTGGTACAGGGTATTATAGATTTGTGCATTTGTTTGCAACGCTTAGAACCGATCGACTCAGAATCACTTTCTGATTCGATTTAGCCATGTCCGTCTGTCCGTCTGTGAGTCCATGTATTCTTGTGTGCAGGTCGTATTTGTTGTCGAATCATCACGAAATTTTGAACATATCAATTTTTTGGCCCAAGGACAAACCCTATTGATTTTGATAAAAAAAACGGTTCAGATTTAGGTATAGCTCACATATATATGCATCGCCTGATTTGCACTTAGATAGTCGCAGTAGCAACAATTTTCAACCGATCTGCAAAACATTTGGCTTGGATTATTGTGTTACTGATCTTAACATATCTGCACATTTTCATCAAAATCGGTTCAGATTTAGATATAGCTCCCACATATATGTATCACCCGATTTGCACTTAAATGGCCGTAGTAGCTACAATTTCCAACCGATCTGCACAAACTTTGGCAAGGACTGTTATGCTACTGATTTAAACATATCTGCTAGATTTCATCAAAATCGGTTCAGATTTAGATATAGCTCCCATATATATATTACGCCCGATCTGCACTTAAATGGCCGCAGTAGCTACAATTTCCAACCGATCTGCACAAAATTTGGCGCGGGCGGTTTTGTTTCTGATTTTAACATATTTGCAAAATTTCATCAAAATCGGTTCAGATTTAGATATAGCTCTCTTATATATGTATCGCCCGATTTGCACTTAAATAGGCGTAGTAGCTACAATTTTCAACCGATCTGCACAAAATTTCGCGCGGACGGTTTTGTTTTAGATTTTTACATATTTTCACATTTTCATCAAAATCGGTTCAGATTTAGATATAGCTCCCATATATATATGTCGCCTGATTTACACTTAAATGGCCGTAGTACATAAAATTTTCAACCGATCTGCACAAAATTTAGCATGGATTGTTTTGTTACTGATCTTAACATATATGTACATTTTCATTAAAGTCGGTTCAGATTTAGATATAGCTCCCATATATATGTATCGCCCGATTTGCACTTAAATGGCCGTAGTAACTACAATTTACAACCGATCTGCACAAAATTTGACGCGCTCGGTTTTGTTTCTGAGTTTAACATATTTGCAAAATTTCATCAAAATCGGTTCAGATTTAGATATAGCTCCCATATATATACTACGCCCGATTTGCACTTAAATGGCCGTAGTAGCTACAATTTTCAACCGATCGGCGCAAAACTTGGCACGGACTGTTTCGTTACAGATTTTATCATATTTTCGAAATTTCTTCAAAATCGGTTCAGATTTAGATATAGCTCCCATATATATATCGCCCGATTTGTGCAAAATTTCAACACTACAACAAATATGAACTGTACCTTGATCTCAAGAATACATTGACAGACAGAAGGATATAGGGTCTAGCTCTTCTCCTTCTTAGTATTGGTGTAGGGTATAATTTTTTGAAGAAATTAAAATTGCATGAAAAACCTTAAATGATGCACTCAACACCTAATTTTTCACCATAATCGCCAAAACTTTATAAAACGTCGACAAAGCATAAAATATCTCCTTAATTATCATATTACAGCGCTATCTTTGAGATATTCAACTTTAGGAGAATAGCAAAAAAACTCCTTGCACAAAAGTTATGGAGTTAAATTAGCTTTTGTGACTCTCAAACTTTGGTCGCTTTCAATATGCTGCTCGCTCGCCTTACCTTCTCTACTGCTCTGCTGAGCTACTTCTTAATACTAATTTAATAAAGCTTTTATTTGAGTATGCAAATAAATTTAATTACGTTAAATCGCAAGCCATAAAACTTTCTGTTGGTCTTTGTCGCTGTTGCTGCGCTGCGACGTATCACACTGAGTGCTAAGCTGCTGATGTGCCTGGGCCAGCGGTGGCGACAGCCAAAGCGTCTAGGAACATTAAAATGTGCCGCCAAACTTTGACTTACACTCATAAGTTCTTCTTTGGCTTGTGTTTTTGTTTTGGCTTCTGTTTTTTCCAATTTTTTATTTTATTTTTAATTTTTTTTTTTACATTTTCCAAATGATAAAGTTTGACTGTGTGAATACGAGTTGGAAATTTGTTCTCTTATTTGTTGTCACCCTCACGCGTCATACTTTGCCGGCCGGAAGAGGCACGTATTTGTTAAACATTTGGCGTTGTGTGTGTGCATTTGCCGTTGTTGATTTAAAAACAAAAACAAAAAAACACAAAATGCAAATTGTTTCCTCTCTGCAAAACTTTGTTACGTTTTATTACATATTATTTTAATTTTTTTCCAACGTCCCTCCCTCCCTCCATTGAAATGCCCATCGCCAAGGAAATGTATTCCCTCCCGCCCAAGCAGTGTGAGGAAAACATTCTCGTTCACAACAATCATAAAATGCTAATTACAACAATATGTTACATATGGATGAGCGAAACGAGTTTGTTGAAATGGGTCGGGAGTGATATTTAAGGCAGGTACTGGCATGGTGCATATATTTGAACAAAAAATCGACAAAAAAGTGAAATTCGAATATTAAAAATTTGAAAAAATTTTAAAAATTTTCGCAAAGGTTTATTTGAAATCTACGATTAATTTGCAGGAAAATAAAATTTCGACGAAATTTTCGCTGAAAATCCAAGATTCGTTTGCTATTCCGTTACAAAATCACGTAGACAAACGCGATTCAATTAAAATCACAGTAGTAAGATATCAAAGACTCAGCCACTCGACAATTTTTATACCCACCACCATGGGGGTATACTAATCTAGTCATTCTGTTTGTAACACCTCGAAATATTCGTCTAAGACCCCTTAAAGTGGATATATTCTTGATCGTCTCGACGCTCTGAGTCGATCTAGCCATGTCCGTCCGTCCGTCCGTCTGTCGAAATCACGATAGCGGTCGAACGCGTAAAGGTATAAGCTTGAAATTTTGCACAGATACCCAATGCCGATGTAGGTCGATGCGGTTTGCAAATGGGTCATATCGGTTCAGATTTATTGGTTTGCCCAAAAAGTAATTGCGGATTTTGTAAAAGAAAGTAAATGAATTTTTAATAAAACTTAGAATGAAATATACTTTTTTTACACTTTTTCTAAAGCAAGCTAAAAGTAACAGTTGATAACTGACAGAAGAAAGAATGCAATTACAGAGTCACAAGCTGTGAAAATGTCAACGCCGACTATATGAAAAATCCGCAATTACTTTTTGGGCAACCCATATAAACCGATCTCCCGATTTGACTTCGTCAGCCCTTAAAAGCCGCAATTTTATCCCGATTTGGCTGAAATTTCGCATATAGTATACTGTTATAATTTTCAACAACTCTGTCCTGTACGGTGCAAATCAGCCAATAACCCGATATATCTCCCATATAAACCGATCTCCCGATTTGACTTCTTGAGCCATTACTAGCAGCAATTTTTGTCCGATTTGACTGAAATTTGAAATGCGGTGTCCTGTTATGACGTTCAACAATTGTGTCAAGTACGGTCTAAATCGGTCAAGAACCTGATATAGCTCCCATATAAACCGATGACCAGTTTTGGCTTCATGAGCCCTTACAAGCCGCAAAAACCTCCCAACAGGACATTTTTGCTAATAAGGGCAATATGGGCATTAAAATTCGAGCCAAAATGTCTGGGGTTCATCCACAATGCAAATTGAGACTTAAATAAAAGGTCTAAACGAGAAGAGTACAAAGAAGGTATAACAAGTAAAAACACATTAAGTTCGGCCGTGCCGAACTTTTGGTGTATATGGCAACAATAAAACTCTCAATTCTTAGTTTCAGCAAAATCGAATAATAAATGCGTCTGTTATAGGCTTAATACCCTAAATCGGCATATGGGTCTCTATGGCAGCTATATGTAAATATGGTCACCATATTTGGGGTCGGATGTCGAGGAACCTAGTGCAACTCACTGTTTCAAAATTAAGCAAAATCGGAGAATAAATACGCCTCTTATGGTCTTTGGGCCCTAAAGCTGGGAGCCTTGATACAAGGAGTCTTGATGATCCAAATTTCACCAAAGTCGGGTAATAAATGCGCCTGTTATAGAACCAAGACCCAAAATTGGCTGATTGGTCTATATGGCAGCTATATCCAAATATGGACCATTTTTGCTTCCAATATTGGGGGGGGGGGCTAATAAAACTCACTATGCCAAATCACTCAGTGAAATCGGATAATAAATGCGCTTGTTATAGGCTTGAGACCCTAAATCGGCAGATCGGTTGGTCTAACCAAAAAAACCTCCCAACAGGACATTTTTGCCGATTAGAGCAAAATTGGGCTATGGCGCTAAACGCCTGAATCCTCGAATCCTCCCGATACCATCAGAAAAAATTTTCAGCGGTGGTTTTCCCCTCCCAATGCTGGCAACACTTGTGAGGTACTAGTCATGTAAAATTTCTTTCCAAAGAGGTGTTGCACTGCGGCTCCCCGTTCGGACTCAATGAGCTTAAACTTGAATCGGACAGCACTTATTGATATGTGGGAAGTTTACCCCTGTTTTTTAGTGGAATGTTCATGGGCAAAAAATTGCAAAATTTTATTATGGAGCAGAGTACGAAGCATTATTTGGGACCAGGAAAGGTTTAAAGTGGGGATTCAGAGCAAAGCGGAGCAGACCTATTTTTGGAGGAGGTCTTAACCTACTCACTGTTGCATATTTCAGCGAAATCGGGTAATAAATAAAGCTTTTATGGCCTTCAGTTCCTTAATCGGGAGATCAGTCTATATGGTAGCTATATCTAAATATGGTCCGATTTGGCGCATTCAAGAACTTAACCATTGTGCATCAAAAAAGTGTATCTGTGCCAAATTTCAGCTCAAAATTTCAATTTTTGAAGGCTCTAGAGTGATTACAACAGACGGACGGACAGACGGACACACAGACATCGTTAAATCGTGTTAGAATTTTACGACGATCCGAAATAAATGTACTTTGTAGGGTCGAAAATTGATATTTCGATGTGTTGCAAAAGGAATGACTAAATGAATATACCCCCTATCCTACGGTCGTGGGTAAAAAAATTGATATATTAAGCTGAAATTTGACACACATTAGATTTTCTTTCCAACATTCTTAATAGGGCCAAGTCTGACCATATTTTGATATAACTGCCTTAAGACCGATGTCCCGATTTAAAGTCTTGAGCCCATAAAAGGCACACTTATTATACGATTTTGCAGAAATTTCAAACGGTGGGGGTTTCTTACCAAATATGGTCCCGAACGGTCTATATTTATGTAAAGCTGCAATCAGGGACGTAGCCAGGGGCCCACGTCCCTGATTGCAGTTTTGCCCTATCCAACATAAAAAGAGTGTTGGAAATCGGACCACAAATAAAGAATTGGCAGCCCGAACAATTTTTCGAAATATCGAGGTGACCAGGTTGGCTGTTTTTATAACCGCCCCCGCAGCTTGTTGAACTTGGAGTAATTTCGAATAAATACGGAGTGATGATTTATATTGGGTTGCCCAAAAAGTAATTGCGGATTTTTTAAAAGAAAGTAAATGCATTTTTAAAAAAACTGAACTTTAATGAAATATATTTTTTTTACACTTTTTTTCTAAAGCAAGCTAAAAGTAACAGCTGATAACTGACAGAAGAAAGAATGTAATTACAGAGTCACAAGCTGTGAAAAAATTTGTCAAAGCCGACTTTATGAAAAATCCGCAATTACTTTTTGGGCAACCAATATAAGCGATCCCAATATTCATGTTGAAAACTGTTGATATGAGGGCTTTCCTTTGATATCACCATCATATAAACCAATGTCCAAATTTAGCGTTAACCTGAGGTTTATCGAAGATCTATGATACGATTAGTTAGCTCTTTTCACATTTTTTTTATATATAGGCCGATTTTGTTCCTTGAGCTTATTATTTTTCATAAAATTCCCCCAAAATAGCGAGCCATACTATTGTAATTATGAATTTTTATACATGACGGCTGGTAATTGTTTATTTACACACGTTTTTTTTTTTTTTTTGCTTTTTGATTCTACCAAAATAAACAAAGAGCATAAATTCGAGCACACATACGCTCAGAAAAGTTGATGGCAAACAAACACAAATTAATATTTAAGCCATAGCAAAAAAACGAGGAGTGTTTGGGGACACACAAAGGGGGGGAGTTTTTATTGAGGATATGTTAACAGGGACAATGATTAAAACAGGGAGTAAGATGATGATCACCACGAAGCAAAATCATTGAATCCTGGCATTTATAGAATTCATTTTATATCTCTCGTAAAATAGTTAAATTAAAAATCCCCTATGACATACTCCAAATAATAAGAAATAAGAAGAGAAACGCATTTTCTATCATAGTGCCTTTAGTATGAAGGAGAGTTGATAGAAACTGGTTTTCTTAACACTCACCTCACGAAGGATTTGATATATGTGAGTGCAACACTAGCCACCTGGAAGAAACAGAAGGCTACAAGCGACAGTACTAATATCTGAGACCATAATCATTAAATATGATTAGACACCTTTGAACATCCACACACATTAGAGTTTGTCTTCTCTGTGTGTGCCCTCTAATGTGTAGGTTCTGTGTTGCATGTGTGTGCTGTAAGACCAACAAACAAGGGTGAATGAAACATCAACAACACATGTTTATGCATTTCCCCAACTGGAGACACACATACACACTTACATTACCTTACATTCCTACTAATGCAAGGTGATCAGTGGCCTTTGCATGCTGAATGCAGTTAACTTGTGACCATACGACAAAAAAGTTTAGGGACAGTTAGGCCAGAGAAAAGAAATCGTAAGATGGGCCAGATAGAAGATGGTGAATACAAAGCCAAGGCAAAGAACAGATAAATAATTTGGTGATACAAATTGTAAATAACGCAAGCAGAGGATATCCAAGTATAGGCTACTCAGAAACTTCAGAATAAATTGAGCTTAAAACCTAAGAATGGGCTCTTTCGAAACAGGGCTGCGGAGTCAAGGTTTTGATGTCGAGTATTAGATCTAGTTAGCAGTTGGGGAAAATTGTTACCAGTCGGAGTCGAGTGTTAGACACCACGTCTAGACTGAAATATAAGTGTCCAAAGATATGTAAACTCAACAATCCTCAAAGGAAGTGATATTTTTACAATGTTTAACATAGAGCTTCTTTACAATCTACCAAGATGGACCCTTCGAATGAATTCAAAGCAGAAAGTCCCAGCTTCAGTACAGGCCCCCTTCCCCTAGCATTCGAAATAAGTAAAAGCGTACTAAGTTCGGCCGTGCCGAATCTTATATACACTCCACCATGGATCGCATTTGTCCAGATAGAGATATTGAGCTGAAACTTTGCACAGATTCCTTTTTTGTTTATAAGAAGGTTAAGTTTGAAGATGGGCTATATCGGAATATATCTTGATATAGCCCCCATATAGACCAATCTGCCGATTTAGGGTTATAGGGCCATTAAAGACACATTTATCATCGGGTTTTAATGAAATTTTGGGACAGTGAGTTGTGTTAGGCCCTTCGACATCCTTCGTCAATTTGGCTCAGATCAATCCAGATTTGGATATAGCTGCAATATAGACCGATCCGCCGATTTAGGGTTTAAAGCTCATAAAAGGCAAATTTATTATCCGATTTTGCTGAAATTCGGTACAGTGAGTTGTGTTAGGTCAGTCGACATCCCTTTTCAATTTGGCCTAGATCTGTCCAGATTTGCATCCAGCTGCCATATAGACCGACCCGAAGATTTAGGGTCTTAGGTACATTAAAGGCGCATTTATTTTCCGATTTTCCTTAAATTTGGGACAGTGAGTTGCGTTTGGACTTTTGACATCTTTCTTCAATTTGGAGCAGATCGGTCTAGATTTGGATATAGCTACCATATAGACCGTTCCGTTGATTAAGTGTTAATAGCTCATAAAAGGCAAATTTATTATCCGATTTTGCTGAAATTCGGTACAGTGAGTTGTGTTAGGTCAGTCGACATCCCTTTCTAATTTGGCCTAGATCTGTCCAGATTTGGATATAGCTGCCATATAGACCGATCCGCAGATTTAGGGTCTTGGGCCCATTTAAAGGCGCATTCATTATCCGATTTTACTTAAATTTGGGACAGTGAGTTGGGTTTGGACCTTTGACATCTTTCTTCAATTTGGACCAGATCGGTCCAGATTTGGATAAAGGTGCCATATAGACCGATCCACCGATTTAGGGTTTTAAGCCATAAACGGCGAATTTATTATCCGACTTTGCTGAAATACGGTACAGTGAGTTGTGTAAGCCCAGTCGACACCTGTTTTCAATTTGCTCAGATCGGTTCAGTTTTGAATATAGCTGCATATATAACGACCTCTCGATTAAGGTTTTGGGCTCATAAAAGGCGCATTTATTGTCCGATGTCGCCGAAATTTGGGACAGTAAGTAAAGTTAAGCCCCTCGATATATATCTGCAATATGGCACAGATCGGTTCAGATTTGGGTACAGCTGCCATATAGACCGATCTCTCGATTTAAGGTTTTGGGCCCATAAAAGGCGCATTTATTGGCCGATGTCTCCGAAATTTGGGGACAGTGTGTAAGGTTAAGCCCTTAGATATATTTCTGCAATTTTGTTTAGATCGGTCAAGATTTACATATAGCTGCCATATAGACCGATCTCGTGATTAAAGCTTTGGGCCCATAAAAAACGCATTTATTGTCCGATGTCGCCGAAATTTGGGACAGTGAGGTATTTTTGACCCTTCGACATCCTTCCTCAATTTTGCTCAGATGGGACAAGATTTTCATATAGCTGTCATATAGACCGATCTCTCGATTTAAGGTTTTAGGACCATAAAAGACGCATTAATTATCCGATTTTGCCAAAATTTGGGACAGTGAGTAAGGTTAAGCCCTTAGATATATTTCTGCAATTTTGTTTAGATCGCTCAAGATTTACATATAGCTGCCATATAGACCGATCTCGTGATTTAAAGCTTTGGGCCCATAAAAACGCATTTACTGTCCATTGTCGCCAAAATTTGGGACAGTGAGGTATGTTGGACCCTTCGACATCCTTCCTCAATTTGGCTCAGATGGGACAAGATTTGCATATAGCTGCCATATAGAACCGATCTCTTGATTTAAGGCTTTGGGCCCATAAAAGGCGCATTTATTGCCCGATGTCGCCGAAATTTGGGACAGTGAGTTAGGTAAAGTCCCTCGACATACATTTGCAATATGGCGTAGATCGGTTCAGATTTGGATATAGCTGCCGTATAGATCGATCTCTCGATTTAAGGTTTTAGACCCATTTAAGGCGCATTTATAATCCGATTTCACTGAAATTTGACACAGTGACTTATGTTAGGCGACATCTGTA
Organism: Stomoxys calcitrans; assembly: GCF_963082655.1. NCBI lineage: Eukaryota > Metazoa > Arthropoda > Insecta > Diptera > Muscidae > Stomoxys > Stomoxys calcitrans. The sequence continues at coordinate 9,580,014 of NC_081554.1, forward strand.
TCGTATATGGTTCAGATCGGTCTATATTTGGACGTGGCTACCATAACGACCAATATTTTGTTCTACAAAATTGAACAATGTCTTGTACTTCTTAGATTACTCAATATCCGTGTCGAATATGGTCAAAATCGGACCATATTTCGATAAAGCTGCTATGTGGGCATAAATTATGCATTTTTCACCTGGATTTTGACGGAAGGTGGTTTACATATATACTCGAGGTGATGGGTATCCAAGCCGATTTCAGCCATACTTGGTACAGTTCTTGAGGGTCAAACCAGAACACTCCGTACAAAATTATGTCAAATCGGATTATAATTGCGGCCTCTAGCGGCTATTGATGGTCATACCAAAACACTTCGTGCAAAATTTCAGCCAAATCGGATAA
>NC_081554.1:9580601-9634421 GCF_963082655.1 Stomoxys calcitrans
CCCAAAAAAAAGGCGCATTTATTGTCCGATGTCGCCGAAATTTGGGACAGTGAGTTGTGTTGGGCCCTTCGACATCCTTCTTTAACTTGGCCCAGATCGGTTCAGATTTGGATATAGCTGCCATATGGACCGATCGTCCGATTTAGTCTTAGGCCCAAAAAAAAGGCGCATTTATTGTCCGATGTCGCCGAAATTTGGGACAGTGAGTTGTGTTATGCCCGTCGACATCCTTCTTTAACTTGGCCCAGATCGGTTCAGATTTGGATATAGCTGCCATATAGACCGATTTCTCGATTTAAAGTCTTGGCCCCATAAAAGGCGCATTTATAATTCGATTTCACTGAAATTTTACACAGTGTCTTATGTTAGGCTCAGGCTTTTCGACATCCGTGTCGTATATGATTCAGATCGGTCTATATTTGCATATGGCTACCAAAAATACCAATATTTTGTTCTACAAAATTGAACAATGTCTTGTACTTATTAAGACCTCTCAATATCCGTGTTGAATATGGTCAAAACCGGACCATATGTCGATAAAGCTGCTATGGGGGCATAAATTAAGCATTTTTCACCGGATTTTAACGGAAGGTGGTTTACATATATACTCGAGGTGTTGGGTATCCAAAGTTCGATCCGGCCGAACTTAACGCCTTTTTACTTATTATTGACCGATATGGACCGTATTTGTCATGGCTTTTCATAGAAAGTCATAGAAAAATACCACCTCCAACATTTCAGGCAAATCGAGTAATACTTGGGCCCTCTAGAACCTCAGAAAGTCAAATTGGGAAATCGGTTTATATGGCAGCTAAATTAGGCTATGAACCGATTTGGAACATGCTAAGCATAGGTGTTGGAAGTCATGCCAAAACGACATGTGCAAAATTTCAACCAAATCGGCCTATCAGTATGGCACGGTTGCGGTGCAATCGAATACACGGATATGATGCAATATGTTCCAAATGCAAGTCGAAATCAAATTATGGATAAGCTCATCTATTTGTCTGCACTGGCACCAAAAGCAAAAACTCAATGATCAGCAAACAGAGGTTCGTTTCAATAGTCACATTTATTATGTAGCAGAGGTTGTGTATCAAAATGTAGCTATCAACACCTTAGCGACAATGAACAATGAACAAACAGCTAGTCAAACGAGGAGAAGTGATAAAAGAGTGATAAGTTCGGCCAGGCCGAATCTTGTATACCCTCCACCATGGATCGCATTTATCAAGTTCTTTGGCCCATATCTCTTTGTAGACAAACAATGATTTATTTATAGTAAATGCTATTTCAGCTACACTAAGTTATGAACCGATTGGGGCCATACTTGGTTTGTCTGTTAGAGAGCAAGGTGGAATTCATTGTGCAAAATTTCAGCCAAATCGGAGAAGAATTGCTTCCTATAGAGGCTCAAGAATTAAAATCGGAAGGTCGGTTTATATTGGGGCTATATCAGGTTGTGAACCGATTTGAGCTATACTTGGCGCAGTTGTTGATGGTCAGCCAAATCGGATAATAATTGCGCCCTCTAGCGGCTCAATAAGCCAAGCTCCGAGATCGGTTTATATGGGAGCTATATAACGTAATGAACTGATTTGGGCCATACTTGGCGCAATTCTAGACGGTTAAACCATAACACTCCGTGCAAAATTTTACCTAAATCGGATAATAATAGCGCCCTCTAGCGGCTCAATAAGTCAAGATCGGAGATCGGTTTATATGGGAGCTACATCAGTTTATGAACTGATTTGGGTCATATTTTGTCGCAGTTGTTAATGGTCAAACTAGAACACTTCGTGCAAAATTTTACCCAAATCAGATATGAACGGCTCAATAAGTCAAAATCCGGGATCGGATTATATGGGAGCTATATCAGGTTATGAACTTATTTGGGCCAGACTTGGCGCAGTTGTTGATAGCCCAACCAGAACACTTCGTCCCAAATTTAGCAAAATTGGATAAGAATTGCACCCTATAGAGGCTCAAGAAGTCAAGACCCAAGATCGGTTTATATGGCAACTATGTCAAAACATATACCTATTTGGCCCATTTATAATCCCAACCGACCTACACTAATAAATAATATTTCTTCAAAATTTCAAGCGCCTAGCTTTACTCCTTCGAAAGTTACCATGCTTTCGACAGACAGACGAACGGACGGACATGAATAAATCGACGGAAAACGTCATGACGATCAAAAATATATTTAGTTAAGGGGGTATAAGGCGAATATTTCGAGGTGTTACAAACGGAATGACGAAATTAGTATACCAACTTCATATTTTGAAGCCAACCAAATTGTTGTTGTTGTTACCACATTTCCATGTGGAGGTGGCGATCCTCGTCAAGCTCCTGTAGCTGAGCAAGCTCATTCCGTTCCAAAGGACCAATCGCCGCGGGAACAGAGTAGCCATTGGTTTTTTAGGGGTGCTAATAACTCGCCTTGTCACATCGAGCATCATAGGCACAGCAGTATTTGTGCAAGAACCGGTGCCGGCGGCTTCTCACTGAGACTCTCCGCTCGATTCCGCTAATTGTCCGCGACTGATGTTGCAGCAGCTCCGTATGGAGCTTTCCACTATCCTGTGGACGTGCCCGGTAGCTCGCAGCTAAGCTTTTCATGACAGCAATGAACACCACACAGTGTGGTGCTCACAGCTATCCCGTGTCGTGATTCCCTTCACTGGGTCTTACGATCTTCGAAATACTCCCTATATCACCTTCCAATTCTATAACTTCCCTATTCACGTTAATAGCTTTATATCATTTTCCTTTCCTAAACATTTTCAATGAACTGTGTCAGTCCACACATATTCAAGAGACATGTATGTAGGTCCCCCTAAAACCCAGCCCCGGAACTATGACACACAACATAGAAATTCACTTTTGCTGGCAGTGTTTATTGTTGCATGCATTCTTGTGTCGGCATAATGGCAACATTCTCTATGCAATGCAATGCTGCAACAGGGATTCTCTGGAATTCATCTGTTCCAGCAAAGAAATTCACAGCCACATGCTTATGTTTGCTGTTAAATACAAATTCATGCATATATGCAAGCCACAATCATTTGCAAAGATATCTGTCCACACACATACAAGCATGAAGAATGAGACACTTGCTAATGCCTAAGTCTTACCATGCAGGCATTGAGATTTACCTTTCCATGATGTAAGAAGAAGAAATTTCACTTTTTCTTTCGCACAAACGAAACACCTCTTGCTAGGCTGCAAACACAAATGTTGCCAAAGCAGGCTGGCTAGACCTTAAGAGCAGGAAAAGCAGTCGTAGTCACATCACTTGATGTATACTTCTGAATGAGAAAGGGGTAGATGGACACTATGCTGTCGTCAAACTAATGTGAGAGAATGTTTGAGTTTGCATGTAGGTGTGCTGATTGTATTTGCATATTAAATGCAATATAAACTCAAACAATCCAATCCACATCCTGACAACTTTCATAATCTAAATAGATTTATATGTGTGTTACATCTAGTAAAGATAAGGAATCATTTGTATCCCTGAAACAACAACAATGACACTAGCAGCAAACAGCTAGAACAAATAAACATGTGTACAGTGTCTACAGACTCTACACAAGCCATATGCAAGAATGTCCTTTCTTGGGAAAGCTTAGAATTGCACATAAGGAGAAAATTGGTAGTTGATAAAGTTTCAGTCCCATTAAGGCCAGATTCAATATGGATATCGAAAGTAGTAAGAAAAGTCATCCTAGCCAAATCGGGCTACAATTTGCACCACTTATTACAACATTTTGGCCACTATTCCACCAATAACACTTATTATGATATACTCTAAGGCTTCAATCGGGTTTAACTTGTCCTCATAGACCAAAAGACCAAAAGCAGCCAAACCACATAATCTTGGTGGCTCAGCAGACTAACCCTGTAATATGTCCATTGTTTCACGAGTTGTGTGGCTTGGCTCACAGTCTTGTTGAAAACTCGACCAATTGGGGCAAAACAAGTAAAAGCGTGCTAAGTTTGGCCGGGCCGAATCTTATATATAAAAATCACTTTGTGTTTGTAGGTTTGTGTTCCTTATAGACTCAGAAACGGCTGAACCGATTTTCTTGAAATTTTCACAGATGGTGCATAATGACCCCGTGGTGAAAATAGGGTACGACATTTTTTGATATCTGAAGGGGGGCGGACTCTCCCCCTTACCCTAATTTTCAGAAACGCCAGATCTTGGAGATGGGTGGTGCGATTTAAGCGAAATTTTGTATGCTCTCATATAGTACCCTAAAAATAAAAATTTGATATCCACATTTCGGATGAAGTACCTAGGGGGGCTGCCCCAACCTAAAACCTACCAAACATATATTTAGGACAATCACGACAATATGGGACTCAAATGAAAGGTATTTAGGATAAGAAAACGTTCTGATATCCAATTTTCGGACTAAGTGCTAGGGGGACCATCCCAAGACCTAAAACACCCCTAAATCGAACATATTTACCGACCATGTCAATATGGGACTCAAATGAAAGGTTTTTGCGAGTAGAATACAAATCTGATATCCAAATGTGGGACCACGTTTCTGGGGGTCCGCCCCTTCCCCAAAACACCCCCCCCCCCCACCTGGACATATTTACTGACCATAGGAATATGGAGAATACGAATCTAATATCCAAATATGGGACCGAGTATTTGGGGGGGCCGCCTTTCACCAAAAACATCCCCCAAAGGGGAAAAATTTACGAGCATAGCAATATGGGGCTCAAATGAAAGGTCTTTGGGAGTAAAGCACGAATTTGATATCAATATTCTGGAAAAGTGTCTATGGGGCCACCTCACCCCCATAACACCACCCCATCCGCACAACACCACCCAACACTAAAACACCCCTAAATCGGAAATATTTACCGATCATGGCAATATGGAACTCAATTGAAAGGTATTTGTGAGTAGAATACGAATCGGATATCCAAATGTGGGATCACGTTTCTGGGGAGGTGAACCCCCTTTCCCAAAAACACCCCCCAAACCGGACTTATTTACTGACTATGAGAATATGGGGCTTAAATAAAAGTTATTTGAGTGTAGAATTAGAATCTGATATCCAAATATGGGACCAAGTGTTTGGGGGGCCGTCTCTCCCCAAAAAAATTCACCCAAAGTGGAAAAATTTACGACCAAAGCAATATGGGGTTCAAATGAAAGTTCTTTGGGAGTAAAGCACGAATCAGATATCAATATTTGCGAAAAGAGTCTATGGGGCCACCCCACCCCCACAACACCACCCAAGTAGTAAGTATTTGCTGACTTTTGCAATATGAGGCTCAAATAAAAGGGTTTTTAGAGTGGAACACAAATCCGATATATATTTCCAAGGCTAACTAACTGAGTGGCCGCCCATCCCCCAAAACACCCCCCAAGCCCCTCATGTTTGCCGATTAAGAAAATATGGGGCTCAAATTAAAGGTATTTGGGAGTAGACCACGTATCTGATATCAACATTAGGGCCCAACTGTCTAACAACCCCCAAAAAGGACGTATTTGATCACCAAGACAATTTGGGCCGTAAAGAAAGTGGAACTAAATATTTATAGCTTGTAGGGCCAGTACCCCAAACCGGACATCTTTACTGACTTTTGCAATAAGGAGTTTAAATGAGATTCGAAAACGAATTTGATATCCAATTCTGAGGCCAATGGCAATATGGGGTTCAAATAAATGAAATATAGATATATGAGAATAGAGCACGTTGCGGATATATTTTCCGGGCTTAGTGTTTGGGGGACCACTCCAATCCCCAAAACACCCGTAAATCGGGCATATTTACCGACCATGTGAATGTGGAACTTAAATGAAAGGTATTGGGGGGTAGAGCAAGAATTAATACCCATTTTCGAGACCAATTTTCTGGGGGTCTACCCCTTTCCCAAAATACCCCACAAGCAGCAATTTTTTAGTGACCATCGCAAAATGGGACTCAAATAAAGGTATTTGGGAGTAGAATACGAATTTGATATCCAAATTTAGGACCATGTATTTAGGGCATCACCCCTTCCTCAAAACACCCCGCAAAGGGTAAAAATTTGTCGACCATGCCAATATGTGGCATTTAAGATTAGAAAGCAAATTTGATAACCGATTTTGGGTCATGTGTTTGGGGGACGCCTCATCGTATAACTCCCCTAAACCAATGGCAATGTGGGGTTTGAATAAATGGTTTTTGAAAGAACAGCAAGATGCTGATATTTTTTCATTGCCATGTGCCAGGAGGACCACCTCACCCCCGAAAACACACCTAAATCAGATATCATGAGAATGTCGGGCTGAAATAAAGTATTTTAAGAATGGAGTACACCTTACATCCAAACTTAAATTCGTAGACCAATAAAGATCATATCGGATTCGGACAAAGGCACTTATATTGTTAAACTATTAGTCAAGCGATATACTATATTCGTAGCATGGTATTTCACTAAAAGCTCTTTAATTGTCGAAAATAAATATTCCAAGGAAACTTTTGTTCCATATAAAATAAAACAAGGCGCAGCGGAGCGGGCCCGGGTCAGCTAGTTTTCAATAAAATTGTTTCTAAAGTCAAAAATTCAATGAAATGTTCTTTAAAAGAAAAAATTTTATAAAATGTTCTCTAAGGACAAAATTCCTTTTTCCCATTTATACCCAAGTTATTACATCGTCTATCTCTTCAGGTATTTAGTTGTTAGTAGAATGAGATGAGAGGTGTATCAATTTACAACAACCTCTGGAGCAGTACTTTAAGTAATACGGTTAATCAAACACACATATTGCAGCAAGCAAGTAATGCTCTCAATGTTTGGAAGCAGGTATGAGCACTAGAATTTATGCTGGTATTTGTATCATCATTGTTTTGGGGATTTTCCTGTTGCTGTCACACAAATCCATAGACTTATGCAAATGTGTTGGTTGGTATATTTCCCTCCCAAAACTTATGCATTGCTTGCATCTCAGGACGACTAGCAGTCAGTTGGGTGTGTGTGTGTGTGTGTGTGTGATCGTATGAGTATCTACATGAAATTACTTACTGGTTAGCAGGGAAATCTAAGCTTTATACCAACGATGGCTGCTACATCTGTATTTTATGAGTTTTATTTACAAATTCCATTTGTAATTCAATGTGTTGTGAAGCAAAAGTTTCATCACTTGCGAAACTTTGCCACCAACCTTATGGCCATATGGCCAGCAATGTTATGTGTTATAGCCCCCAATTTTGGCATGTGGAGAAATGTGGCCCATTTGAGTTGAACTTCCTTCCAGGTACTACCATTGCTGGCTCCTTTTGAGATTCAAAAGTCCATAGATATTTATTACCAAATTCTGGTCCACTAAGCTGATTATGTTTGTAATTACCTTAAGTCAATGTTTTAACATGGGATTTTATTGATGGCCTATACACATTTCAGGCATTTGCAAGAGATTGTCTTAGTCTGTAACAATTCTCCGTCATGGCCTGATGTAATTTGAAAAGAATGAATAATAACTTAAATTGGATATAAGCGGTGCAGTATTTTATGAAATTTGGGTTAAAGAAATTTAGTAGGAGGATTTTGTCTTTAGAGGAATCAAGTAAGGACGGGCTTAAGTCGGGGAAGGCGACCTTTTGATATGCAGGCTATGTTGTCAAAACCAAAAGTTGCTTAAATTTGTAAAGGAGAATTTCAACCAAAATCCGGATATACGGATATTTACAAGTGAAAATCGGAAGATATTGGAGCTATTTCTTAATCTGAAAAGATTTCTATAAAACATACCATTGTTCAAAAGAGTCTCAAGGGAAATCTTAGTGACAAATTTTGTGAGGATCGATTAACAAATTACCAAATTATTGCAACATTAGACAAAATCGTACTAACTATTAAGAAAAAAAATTTTAAAGCCTTTTGGAGTAGGCTAGATATGGACTCCAAAGACTCAACAACTCAACTGGCTTCAGACCGCAGCATGTTGTCCGCCCCTCCAATAGGTGTTGGTGCCTTGGCATCTGTAGTCGAGAATAATGCTTCAAGCGCACAACAAGTCGTCAGACTAATTAATGGAGAGATGGATAAACCAGAGGGATGCACAGTTCGTCCCCAGCCTTTAAGTAAAGGCATCGGGATGACAGCAGAAGTGAGCGATGGCTTTACTAAGCTCACAAGCAGACCGAGAAAGCGATCCAGTGCTCGACGAAGGAGACAGAGGAGTATGTACCGGCAGCGTAAACGGGAGTGCAGGGTGCTGGATGGGATAGAACTGACATTCCAAGCACTTCTACGGAAGCTGATCTCCCGAAGAGCATAACACTGCTAAAATACTGAAGAAAAAAAAGAGCTCCGCGCTTTCAAGTACTCTGGGAAAACCAAGCCAGCCATCCCGCAATGGAGACTCCAGGGGACAGTGTCCTGCAGAGGTAGACAAAGTTGGAACAGGAATGAAGGAAGCGCGCACGGCTCTGAGTCTTCATGGAAGACTGTGCCTTCCAAAAGGAGGCCACGGCCATCACGGAAGGGGAAGATGGTCGCTGAGAATAGTAAAGAGCCGCCCTCTTAAGCCAGAGTGGCAAGGAAGCACAACAGAGACGAGCTGACTTATGCAGTAATCAATATTGGCTGTGCATTCGGTAGGATTCCACCAGATCATCGGTCCCAAGTGGAGAATTTGGTTAACGATCGAATTTTTGAACATGTGTGGAACTCTGTAGAGGGTCCACCCATACAAATGATGAGCTGCGATTTCAGAGGGTATATCTTTACGTTGCATTTTGCGTCGGCGGAATGTATTGATGTCAAACAGCTTGTCAGAGGTATTCACGCTCCCTGGAAAGGCGCAAAGCTCGACCCGGTGAGAAAGATGGATATCCCCCAGCTCACAAAGGTTAAGGTCTTCATCAAGGGTTGGGGCAGTAAATTTGCGACGGAACGCATGTTGGGATTCTTGGGCAAACAAAACGAAGGTTTGGTCGCAAAGAAGTGGGAGGTTTTCCACAGGCAGGAAAAGGTGGAAGGAACTTTCTTTGTGGTTGGCATTGATCAAGTCTCCGTGACAAGTTTGGCTAAGACTAAAGGCATGGCGCACTAAGGGAGCAAAGCTGTCCTTTTCAAGATTTCAAGACTAGGATAGGCAGAAATTTTCATTCTGCGACATCAGGCCATGCAGTGACAGGTGATTCAACGAGACAATTACGGCATCTCTCAATATTGGAAAGACTAGGAGAAGCAATGATCCTAATACTAACATATCAGGCAGTGCTGTTGCTAGAGACCCAACACAGCCTAACAAACAGGAACCCGACGACAGATTCGGAATACTGGGATAGGTAGAGATCATAACATATTGGGTTGCCTAAAAAGTAATTGCGGGTTTTTTAAAAGAAAGTAAATGCTTTTTTAATAAAACTTAGAATGAACTTTAATCAAATATATAATTGCCATTTTGTTCGATAACCTTTTGCCATCTTCCTGGCAAATTTAGCATTCCACGCTCATAGAACTTCTGGCCTTTATCTGCAAAAAACTGAACCAAGTGGGATTTTATAGCCTCATCATTGCCGAAAGTTTTACCATTTAAGGAGTTCTGCAAAAATCGAAATAAATGGTAGTCTGATGGTGCAAGGTCAGGGCTATATGGTGGATGCATCAAAAGTTCCCAGCCAAGCTCACTCAGTTTTTGGCGAGTGACCAAAGATGTGTGCGGTCTAGCGTTGTCCTGGTGGAATATGACACCTTTACTATTGACCAATTCTGGTCGCTTCCCCTTGATGGCTGTATTCAATTTGTCCAATTGTTGACAGTAAACATCCGAATTAATCGTTTGGTTCCTTGGAAGCAGCTCAAAATATACCACACCCTTCCAATCCCACCAAACAGACAGCATAACCTTCTTTTGGTGGATATCAGCCTTTGAAGTGGTTTGAGCTGGTTCACCATGCTTGGACCATGATCGTTTTCGACTAACGTTGTTGTAAACAATCCATTTTTCATCTCCAGTTATGATTCGTTTTAAAAACGGATTCGATTATTTGTTAAATGAATTTCTTTCAATACATGTGGTACCCATATTAAAATTGACGCCAAACAAACAAATGTAAACAAAATTTCGCGCACTTTCTTTCTAAAGCAAGCTAAAAGTAACAGCTGATAACTGACAGAAGAAAGAATGCAATTACAGAGTCACAAGCCGTTGAAAAAATTTGTCAACGCCGACTATATGAAAAATCCGCAATTATGAGTAACTTAACGTATTTTTACTTGTTGAGTTTATAGGCAACAAACAAACAAACAACGCAACACTTTTATTATACCCTACACCACTACTGTGGTACAGGGTATTATAACTTAGTGCATTTGTTTGTAACACCCAAAAGGAAGAGAGATAGATAAGTATACCGATCGACTCAGAATCACCTTCTGATTCGATTTAGCTATGTCCGTCTGTATGTCTGTCTGTATGTCTGTCTGTATGTCTGTCTGTATGTCTGTCTGTATGTCTGTCTGTATGTCTGTCTGTATGTCTGTCTGTATGTCTGTCTGTATGTCTGTCTGTATGTCTGTCTGTATGTCTGTCTGTATGTCTGTCTGTATGTCTGTCTGTATGTCTGTCTGCATGTCTGTCTGTATGTCTGTCTGTATGTCTGTCTGTATGTCTGTCTGTATGTCTGTCTGTATGTCTGTCTGTATGTCTGTCTGTATGACTGTCTGTCTGTCCGTCTGTCCACGTTAATTTGTGTACAAAGTACAGGTCGCAATTTTTATCCGATCTTCTTAAAATTTGGTACAGACATGTTTTTCAGCCTAGAGACAAAGCTTATTGAAATTGGAAAAAATCGGTTCAGATTAGGATATAGCTTCCATATATATGTTCATCCGATTTGGAGGAATAATGCAATAAAATGGTCATTTGTTAACCGATTCCCTCGAAATCTAGCAGGTAGGCTTTTCTTGTAACTCCCAATATTACTGGTGAATTTCATAGAAATCGGTTCAGATTTGGATATCGCTCCCATATATATGTTCGTCCGATTTGCTGTAATACAGCAGTAAAGTGGTCATTTGTTAACCGATTGTCTGGAAATTTGGCACGAAAGATTTTCTTATGACTCTCGGTATAAGTGGTGAATTTCATAGAAATCGGTTTAGATTTGGATATAGTTCCCATATATATGTTCGTCCGATTTGCAGTAATACAGCAGTAAAATGGTCATTTGTTAACCGATTCTCTCGAAATTTGGCTAGAAGGATTTTCTTACGACTCTCAAAATAACTGGTGAATGTCATAGAAATCGGTTCAGATTTGGATATAGCTCCCATATATATGTTCGTCCGATTTGCAGTAATGCAGCAATAAAATGGTCATTTGTTAACAGATTCTCTGGAAGTTTGGCACGAAGGATTTTCTTACGACTCTCGATATAACTGATAAATTTCATAGAAATAGGTTCAGATTTGGATATAGCTCCCATATATATGTTCGTCCGATTTGCAGTAATGTAGCAATAAAATGGTAATTTGTTAACAGATTCTCTTGAAATTTGCCAAGAAGAATTTTCTTATGACTCTCGATATAACCGATAAATTTCATAGAAATAGGTTCAGATTTGGATATAGCTTCCATATATATGTTCGTCCGATTTGCAGTAATGCAGCAATAAAATGGTCATTTGTTAACAGATTCTCTGGAAATTTGGCACGAAGGATTTTCTTACGACTCTCGATATAACTGATAAATTTCATAGAAATAGGTTCAGATTTGGATATAGCTCCCATATATATGTTCGTCCGATTTGCAGTAATACAGCAATAAAATGGTCATTTGTTAACCGATTCTCTTGAAATTTGGCAGGAAGGATTTTCCTATGACTCTCGATATAACTGATGAATTTCATAGAAATCGTTTCAGATTTGAATATAGCTCCCATATATATGTTCGTCCGATTTGCAGTAATACAGCAATAAAATGGTCATTTGTTAACCGATTCTCTCGCAATTTAACAAGAAGGATTTTCTTATGACTCTCAATATAACTGGTGAATTTCGTAGAAATCGGTTCAGATTTGGATATAGCTCCCATATATATGTTCGTCCGATTTGCAGTAATACAGCAGTAAAATGGTCATTTGTTAACCGATTATCTCGAAATTTGGCATGAAGGATTTTGTTACGACTCCCGAAATAACTGGTGAATGTCATAGAAATAGGTTCAGATTTGGATATAGCTCCCATATATATGTTTGTCCGATTTGCAGTAATGCAGCAATAAAATGGTCATTTGTTAACCGATTCTCTCGAAATTTGGCAGGAAGAATTTTCTTATGACTCTCAATATTACTGGTGGATTCCATAGCAATCGGTTTAGATTTGGATATAGCTCCCATATATATGTTCATCCGATTTTCACTCCTAGACCCACTGCAAGCGCTTTTATTGACCAATCTTCCCAAAATTTTGTACAACGTTTTCCTTGAAGACTTCCAGAATATCAATAAAGTTTTGTTGAAATCGGTTCAGATTTTGGGTAATTTGTTGTCATTTGTCAACCGTAGTTATTACATTTTAAACATATTTGGTTTGCTCGAAATTTGATTCAGGAATTTTAATAATCTATCTGGATACATCCGCCGAGGTCCATCAAAATTGGTTCAGAATTAGATGTAGCCCCCTTTTATTTTTATAGGGTAGGTGTAGGGTATTATAAAGTCGGCACCGCCCGACTTTTACCCTTCTTTACTGGTTTTTATAAAAAAAAATCTTCTTCGTTTTATGTAAGAAATTTAAAAAAAAAATTAATTTAAGGACTTCTAAGCTTTTATTGAGAATTCATTAATTTCATTTCTTTTAACAATTTTCAATTTCAATTTATGGATACCCTTAAAGCTTCAGATCCCTGGCATTGCATAAATAATCATAAAATCCTCTAAATTATAAGGGTTTTGTCGACAGTTATTTAACACAGCCACTCAATTCAATTTTAGACAATAGAAAATCACTGCAATCACCCATGGCACAAAGAGAATAAGGTGATGGCGTGTGTGTGTGTGTGTGTGTAAATTTTCACATATAACCCCAGCTCAAATTGTCCGTGTATGCATAAATAATTTTATGATTGAATTGATGTTTTCCTATCATAAAAATTCAACAGCCACTCCAGCGTGAACGGTCGAATTAAACTAAACCAAACATCCTCAACAAAATCGCATGGACACAAAGCACATCACACATAGTTCTCCCAAATGCATGTGTGCGAGTTTAATCGTCACACATACATACATACGTACAGACACTTTGGATATGCTGAGATTTCATAAATACTGTAATAACACTATTTTCAATGTTATGATTATTATTAGAGATTTTCCAAACATTTTTTAACATAAAATCCTCATAACAAAGCTCCACACTCGTGGCAAACAGCAAACACAGGCACTTAAAAAAAAAAAGAAAATTAAGGGGAAATCTCATACGGCCATTTAAAATAAAATTGAAGAAAAGGCCCCCTTTATATAACCACCACCAAAGGATGGAGGTATATAAGTTCGCAAAGTATCCGTCCGTCAGTCGAAAGCAAGTTAATTTTCGAAGCAATAAAGCTAGGCACTTGAAACTTTGCACAAATACTTCCTATTATTGTAAATGGGTCATACTGATCCATGTCTGGATATAGCTGCCATACAAACCGATCTTGTATCTTAGCATCGGCGCAATGCTGAACCGATTTAGCTGAAATTTTCTACAAACTCTTTTGTATCGACTTCCAACAATCACGGCAAGTATGGTCCTCATCGGTTCATAACCTGATATAGCTCCCATACTAACCATTTCCCGATTATACCTCTTGAGACCCTTTAGGGCTCAATTCTTATACGATTTGGTAGAAATGTTGTACATCGACTTCTCCTATGACTTTCAATAAGCGTGCCAAATATGGTCTGAATAGGTCGATTACCTGATACAGCTCCCATATAAACCATATTTGGGTGAAATTGTGCACAATATCTTCTACTATGATTTCGAACATCCAAATCAAGTATGCTCCGAATAAGTTTATAATCCAATATAGCTCCAATAGCATGCCATTATCGTCTGTTGTCTATAAAGAAATACCGGGCAAAGAAATTGATAAATGCGTTCAAGCGTGAAGGGTGTATCAGATTCGGCCCGGCCGAACTTAGCACTCTTTTATTATACCCACCACCGAAGGATGGGGGTGTATTCATTTTGTCATTCCGTTTGCAACACATCGAAATATCCATTTCCGACCCTATAAAGTATATATATTCTTGATCACCGTAAAAATCTGAGACGATTTAGCCATAGCCGTCCGTCTGTCTGTTGAAATCATGCTACAGTCTTTAAAAATTGAGATATTGAGCTGAAACTTTGCACAGATTCTTTTTTTTTTTGTCAATTAGCAGGTTAAGTTCGAAGATGGGCTATATCGGACTATATCTTGATATAGCCCATATATACACAGATCGGCCGATTTAGGGTCTTAGGCCCACAAAAGCCACATTTTTTATCCGATTTTGCTGAAATTTGGAAGAGTGAGTTGTGTTAGGCACTTCGATGTCCTTCTTCAATATGGCTTATATGGGTCCAGATCTGGACATAGCTGCCATTAGGCCGATCCGCCGATTTAGGGTCTTAGGCTCATAAAAGCCACATTTATTATCCAATTTTGCGTTGTTAAGTTGTGTTAGGCCCTCCTATATCTTGTTTCAATTTGGCCCAGATCGGTCCAGATTCGGATATAGCTGTCATATAGACCAATCTCTCGATTTAGGGTTTTGGACCCATAAACGGTGCAATTATTGTCCGATTTTGCCAAAATTTGGGACAGTGAGTTATGCTAGGCCCTTCGACATCCTCCCTCAATTTGGCCTAGATCGGATCGGATTTGGATACAGCAGCCATATAAACCGATCTCTCGATTTAAGGCTTTGGGCCCATAAAAGGCGCATTTATTTTCCAATGTCGCCGAAATTTGGGACAGTGAGTTGTGTTAGGCCCTTCGATATCCTTCGTCAATTTGGCCCAGATCGGTCTAGATTTGGATATAGCTGCCATATAGACCGATCCTCCGATTTAGAGTCTTAGGCCCATAAAAGTCACATTTATTATCCGATTTTGCTAAAATTTGGGACAGTGAGTTGTCTTAGACCCTTCGACATCCTTCGTGAATTTGACTCAGATGGGTTTAGATTTGGATATAGCTGGCATATAGACCGATCCTCCAATATAGGGTCTTAGGCCCATGAAAGCCACATTTATTATCCGATTTTGCTGAAATTTGGGACAGCGAGTTGTGTTAGGTCTTCGTCAATTTGGCCCAGATCGGTCTAGATTTGGATATAGCTGCCAAATAGACCGATTTCTCGATTTAAGGCTTTGGGCCCATAAAAGGCGCATTTATTGTCCGATGTCACCGAAATTTGAGAAACTGAGTTACGTTAGGCCTTTCGACATTCTTCGCCAATTTGGCCCAGATCGGTCCAGATTGGGATATAGCTCTCGATTTTAGGTTTTGGGCCCATAAAAGGCGCATTTATTGTCCGATGTCGCCGAAATTTGGGAAAGTGTTAAGTTAAGTCTCTCAATATACTTTGGCCCAGATCAGTTCAGATTTGGATATAGCTGCTATATAGACTGACAACTCGATTTAGGGTTTTGGACCCATAAAATGCGCATTTATTGTCCCATGTCGCCGGTATTTGGGGCAGTGAGTTGTGTTAGGCTCTGCGACATTCTTCTTCAATTTGGCTCAGATCGGTCCAGATTTGAATATAGCTACCATATAGACCGATCTCTCGCTATAAGGTTTTAGGGCCATAAAAGGCGCATTTTTTATCCGATTTCGCCAAAATTTGAGACAGAAAGTTGTATTAGGCCCTTCGATATTTTTCTGAAACATGGCTTTAATCGGTCCAGATTTGGATATAGCTGCCATATAGACGAATATCTCGATTTAAAGTCTTGGCCCCATAATTGGAGCATTTATAATCCGATTTTACAGAAATTTGTTACAGTGACTTATGTTAGGCTTTTCGACATCGGTGTGGTATGTGAATAACATCGATTTATTTTTAGATTAAGCAACTAAAAGGATCAATATTTTGTTATACACAATTGAACAGTGACTTGTACTTATTAGTATTAAGTCCAAATCGGAACCAATTGATAAGCTTAGCAATTGACTTAGAATCACTTCCTGATTCGATTTAGCTACGTCCGTCTGTCTGCCCTTCTGTCACTTCCTGATTCGATTTAGCTACGTCCGTCTGTCTGCCCTTCTGTCTGCCCTTCTGTCTGTCCTTTTGTCTGTCCTTCTGTCTCTCCTTCTGTCTGTCCTTCTGTCTGTTTTTTTGTCTGCCCTTCTGTCTGTCCTTTTGTCTGCCCTTCTGTCTGTCCTTCTGTCTGTCCTTCTGTCTGTCCTTCTGTATGTTCATCTGTCTGCATTTTCTTTAGCCTAGAGACGAAGACTATTCAGGCCACCCTAGCGCAGAGGTTATCATATCCGCCTATGACGCTGAATGTCTGGGTTCGAATCCTGGCGAGACCATCACAAAAAAACATTTTTTAGCTGTGGTTTTTCCCTCCTAATGCTGGCAACATTTGTGAGGTACTATGCCATGTAAAACTTCTCTCCAAAGAGGTGTCGCACTGCGGCACGCCGTTCGGACTTGGCTATAAAAAGGAGGCCCCTTATCATTGAGCTTAAACTTGAATCGAACTGCACTCATTGATATGTGAGAAGTTTGCCCCTATTCCTTTGTCCAATGTTCATGGGCAAAATTTGCATTTTTTTTGCAAACCGACTTTTTTTTGAAATTTGCCACTAGCAATTCTCTTGTATGTCTCGACAATATAGGTGAATTTCATAGAAATCGGCTCAGATTTAAATATAGCTCCCACATATATGTTCGATCGATTTATCGGCAGATCGGTCTATATGACAGCTATATCTAAATATAGTCCAATCTGAACCATATTTGGTGTACATGTTTCTAAATGGTTAAATCTAGGGCCTGGACTTCGCCAACATGTTCAGTTTTACAGTACCTTATCAATCGTAGACATGTATGTGTGTACATTTTTTGCTTTAATACAAATGTATTGTGTATGTATTGAACTGTGATAGGTGTTGCTGGTTTGTTGTGGGTTTCCGTTGCTTACTGAGTCAAAAACATGAAATTTTATTTTAAACTTATTTGCAAAACAGTTGTAAACGGCTTTGGCTTTGTGAGTGATGGTAAATGGTTGGCTGTTTGAGAATATTTTAGTAGTATTTACTTTCCGAAAATAGCTAAATCAAAGCACTCCTGAAAACTAAAATGATTGAATATGGCGAAAATTTTATCGCAAAAAATACACATTAACAAAAACTATATTTAAAACTTGCCTGATACAATATGGCAGTGCAAAGTGGATTCGAATGGACGAAAAACTGTATGGACCGTTCTGCTTATGTGGTTGTTTGGGCAAGGCACAAAAGCATTGAGCTTAAGTATGAGGTATGATTGCCCAGACGCCAAAGCAATCCAATCTGCTATTTATACCGGTAGAGAAAATATAGATCTGAAACAAAAGCCTTTCTCTCATGACTTCCAACTGAATTTAGGTTAATTTGGGTTGAAAAGAGGGTTCAGATATTAATCCGCCCCATGCCGCTATGGGCATTCACCTAAGCCACTAATCGGCTTATTGTGCGCTCTAAATACAAAAAAAAAGTAACCTCGAAAAAGAAAATCTAAGTGAGGAATTCCGTGCTACTTACAAAATCCTTTATTGTTTTCCATGCCACTTGCCTAAGTTGGTTCATTTCTGGTATAGTGTCCTCACCTAAGTGCTGGTATCTGTTAGAGCGATGGCAGGGCAATGACAAAGGAAATGCTCCAACGTCTCATCATCTTCCCCGCATGCTCTACACATGCTATCACTTGCCGCACCGATTTCACATAAGTGAGATCGTAGTCCTATGTGTCCCATTATGAGACCAATAGCTATACTGACCTCATTTTCATCTCGATCCCCCCATAGGATTTGCACCGTCCTACCGACCATTTCGATGTTCCACAATGTTGCATGCCCATTCGACGCCCACTTTCTTAACTCGGACTGCGTCGACCCGAAAAGCTTCGGTTTAACCAAGTTTATTGACGGCAGTCCTCTGGCCTTCACCACCAAATCATCAGCCCTATCATTCCCCCTTACTCCGTTATGGCCCGGCACCCAAACGATGTGGATTTTGCCATCCTCAGTGAAGGCGTTAATCTCCTTTTTGCACTGCAAGACTGTTCGTGACCTTACCGTCCTGGTGTTATTGCCCTTATGGCAATTTTACTGTCCGCAAAGATGTTCACACTTGACTTCCTCGCGTTGGCACCACACCACTTCGCGCATTCTGTGTCCGTCCGGATCTCCGCCTGCAGGACCGAATTATGGTCAGGCAGTCTAAAACAGATCTTAGCCCCTGGGTTCACAATGTAGACCCCCAGACCCACTCTGTACTCTAGCTTTGATCCAATCATCCGGTGAAAAATGCATAATGTGTGCCCCCATAGCAAATAAATTGCAAATTTTGCCCATGAACATTCCACTAAGGAACAGGGGCAAACTTCTCACATATCAATGAGTGCAGTCCGATTCAAGTTTAAGCTCAATGATAAGGGACCTCCTTTTTATAGCCGAGTCCAAACGGCGTGCCGCAGTGCGACACCTCTTTGGTAAGAAGTTTTACATGGCATAGTACATCACAAATGTTGCCAGCATTGGGAGGGGAGAACCACCCCAAGAACCCCATAGCAGCCCCAAGAAGAACCCCATAGCAGCCTCATCTAAATATTGTCCGATTTGGAGCGAATTCGTCACGGATATTGAGTTGTCTATTAAGTGCAAGTCAATGTTCAATTTTGTAGAACAAAACATTAGTCTTTTTTGCAGCCATATCCAAATATAGACAGATCTGAAACATACACCGTACGGATGTCGAAAAACCTAAGTCACTGTGTCAAATTTCAGCGCAATCCGATTATAAATATGCCAACTCACTGAACCAAACTGAACAAGTAAAAAGGCGTTAAGTTCAGCCGGGCCGAACTTTGGATACCCACCACCTCGGGTATATATGTAAACCACCTTTCATCAAAATTCGGTGAAAATTTCATACCTTATGACCCATATCAGTTATTTCAAAACATGTTCCGATTTGGACCAAATACTAATAAGTACAGTATATATCTAAAAATTAACCGATCTGAACCATATACGACACGGATGTTGAAAAGCATAACATAAGTTATTATGTAAAATTTCAGTGAAATCGGATTATAAATGCGCTTTTTATGGGGCAAAGACTTTAAATCGAGAGATTGGTCTATATGGCAGCTATATTCAAATCTGGATCGATCTGGGCAAAATTGAAGAAGGACGTCGAAGAGCCTAACTAAACTCACTGTCTCAATTTTCAGCGACATCGGACAATAAATGCGTCTTTTATGGGCCCAAAACCTTAAATCAAGAAATCGGTCTATATAGCAGCTATATCCAAATCTGAACCGATCTTGGCCAAATTGAAGAAAGATGTCGAGGGGCCTAACGCAACTCATTGTCTCAAATTTCAGCAAAATCGGGTAACAAATGTGGCTTTTATGGGCCTAACACCATACATCGAAGGATCGGTCTATATGGCAGCTATATCCAAATCTGAACCAATCTGGGCCAAATTGACAAGTGATGTCAAAGGGCTCAACACAACTCACTGTCCCGAATTTCAGCGGAATCGGATAAAAAATGTGGCTTTTATGGCCCTTAGACCCTAAATCGGAGGGTCGGTCTATATGGCAGCTATATCCAAATCTGAACCGATCTGAGCCAAATTGATGAAGGATGTTGAAGGGCCTACCAAAACTCATTTTTCCAAATTTTAGCAAAATCGGATAATAAATGTGGCTTTTATGGGCCTAAGACCCTAAATCGGCGGATCGGTCTATATGGCGGCTATATGAAGATATGGTCCGATATAGCCCATCTTCGAACTTAACCTGCTTAGGGACGAAAAAATAATCTGTGCAAAATTTCAGCTCAATATCTTAATTTTTAAAGACTGTAGCGTGATTTCAACAGACAGACGGACAGACGGACAGACGGACGGACATGCCTAGATCGTCTTAGATTTTTACGCTGATCAAGAATATATATACTTTATAGGGTCGGAAATGGATATTTCGATGTGTTGCAAACGGAATGACAAAATGAATATACCCCCATCCTTCGGTGGTGGGTATAAAAAGGATGTCGTGTGGCTTAACACAACTCACTGTTTCAAATTTCATTAAAATCGGATAATAAATGTGGCTTTTATGGGCCTAAGACCTTAAATCGGCAGAACGGTCTATATGGAGGCTATAGCAAGATATAGTCCGATATAGCCCACCATTTTCGAACTGAACTTAGCTATGGATAAAAAAAAAACGAAACTTTGCAATGTTTCAGCTCAATATTTCCATTTTCATACCCTCCACCATAGGATGGGGTATACTAATTTCGTCATTCTGTTTGTAACACCTCGAAATATGCGTCAAAGACCTCATAAAGTATATACAAATACAAATTTTGCCCATGAACATTCCACTTAGGAACAGAGACAAACTTCTCACATATCAATGAGTGCAGTCCGATTCAAGTTTTAAGCTCAATGATAAGGGACCTCCTTTTTATAGCCGAGTCCGAACGGCGTGCCGCAGTGCGAGACCTCTTTTGGAGAGAAGTTTTACATGGCATAGTACCTCACAAATGTGAGGTACTATGAAAACCACTGTTGAACATTTTTGATGGTCTCGCCTGGATTCGAACCCAGGCGTTCAGGGTCATAGGCGGACATGCTAACCTCTGCACTACGGTGGCCTCCATTACATTTTTGATCGTCATGACATTTTAAGTCGATCTAGCCATGTCCGTCCGACTGTCTCTCAATTCGTCCGTCTGTCGGCCGAAAGCAAGCTAACTTTCGAGGAAGTAAAGCTAGGCACTTGAAATTTTGCACAAATACTTCTTATTAGTGTAGGTCGGTTGGGGTTGTAAATGAGCCATATCGGTCCATGTTTTGATATAGCTGCCATATAAACCGAAACCTTGGATATTGACTTCTTGAGCCACTAGAGGGCTCAACTGTCAACCGATTTGGCTGAAATTTAGCATAAAGTGTTTCGGTACCACTTCCAACAACTATGCTAAGTATGGTTCAAATCGGTTCATGTTTTGATATAGCTGCCTTATATACCGATCTTGGATCTTGATTTCTTGAGCCGATCGAGGGCGCAACTCACATCCGATTTGGCTGAAATTTTGCATGAGGTGTTTCGTTATGTCTTCGAGGAACTGTGCTAAGTATGGCGCAAATCGGTACATAACCTCATATAGCTGCCATATAAACCGTTCATGGGTCTAGACTCCTTCAGCTTTTAGAGGGCGCAATTCTCGTTCGATTTGGCTGAGGTGTTTTGTTAAGACTTCCAACAACTGTGCTAAGTATGATTCAAATCGGTTCATGTTTTGATATAGCTGCCATATGAACCGACCTTGGATCTTGTCTTCTTGAGCCGCTAGAGGGCGCAATTCTCATCCGATTTGGCTTAAATTTTGCACATGGTGTTTTGGTATCACTTTCAACAATTTGCTTAGTATGGTTAAAATCGGTTCATGTTTTGGTATAGCTGCCATATATACCGATTTTGGGTCTTGACTTCTTGAGCCTCTAGAGGGCCCAATTCTCGTCCGATTTAACTGATTTTGCTCGTGATGTTTTGGTATCACTTCCAACCACTGTGTTAAGTTTCAAATCGGATTTTAATCTGGTATAGCTCTCATACAGGGTGGCTGATGAATATTGCTACATTAAGAAACTCAAATAATTTTTTTTCGGTGTATGGAATACATATTTCTTTTATTCATGTTAAAGCTCGTTCAATTTTATTAAATATAGTTTAATTTGTTTTAAAAATAATGGAATTTAAATGCCCCCCCTGCTCGTTGATGCATGTGCGGCATCTTAGCAAAAAGTTATTCATTACTGCTTGGAGAGTTGAGACAGGAATAGCCGCAATTGTTGCTCGAATGGATTGCTTTAGTTCATTCAAATTTGTTGGTTTTGCTTTGTAAACTTCCTGTTTGCAATGACCCCACAAGAAAAAGTCAGGTGCAGTAAGGTCAGGCGACCTGGGTGGCCAACGGAATGTGGAGTTTCTGGATATCAGTTTATTGGGAAATTTTCGTCGCAATTCTGTCATAACAGGTTGGGCTATGTGAGGACCTGCACCATCTTGCTGAAACCACACAGAGTTAAAAGAAATTCTCTTTCGGCGTAATTCTGGATAGAAAAACTCTCTCAACATGTTCAAGTAGCGGTCTCCAGTAACCGTAACGGGGTGACCGTTTTCTTCGAAGAAGTAGGGCCCGACAATGAAACGTGATGAAACTGCACACCACACTGTGACACGAAGTGGATGCAATTCCGTCTCATGGAGTGTCTGTGGGTTGGAAGCACTCCATATTCGACAATTTTGTTTGTTTATGTTGCCGTTCAAATCGAAATGGGCCTCGTCAGACATGAAAAGACAGTTCAACATGTTTCCATCCTCTTCCACCATTTGAAGCATCTTCTGGCAAAATTCCAAGCGAATCGGCAAGTCTGCAGCGTTCAGTTTGTTGGCCATTTGAATTTTATATGGGAATAAGTCCAAATCTTTGTGCATAATTGACTGTAATGACTGTCTGCTTATACCCATTTGAGCAGATAAGCTTCTTGTCGAAACTCTTGGATTGTGTTGTATCGCAGCAGCTACAGCAGCGATTGTTTCCTCCGTTCGAACTGAAGGGTTTCGATGGTAAGGTCTTCTGTTGACTGTCCCATGCTCGGCAAAATTGTTTACAAGTCTCATTATGGTCCATCTGCTCGGAGGATTGCCGCCAAACGTGCGTCTATACTCTCTTTGAACCGAAACTACAGACTCCAGTGCGTGATAGCGGCGGACAATCCAAATTCTTGTTTCGGTGTCCCAGTTATCCATTTTTGTCAAATCTAAGAATCAATCTGCAAAATAAAAAAAAAATCGACCACATTCATTAAATAGAAAAAAAGTTATTACATTTTTTTTTGGTAGCGGCTTTCATCAGCCACCCTGTATAAACCGAAACCTTGGATCTTGACTTCTTGAGCCGCTAGAGGGCGCTTCTCATCCGATTTGGCTGTAATTTTGCACGCGGTGTTTTGGTATCACTTCCAACAACTGTGCTAAGTATAGTTCCATGTTTTGATATAGCTGCCATATAAACGGATCATGGGTCATGACTTCTTGAGCCGCTAAAGGGCGCAATTCTCATCAGATTTGGCTTAAATTTTGCATATGGTGTGTTGGTATCACTTCCAACAATTTTGCTTAGTATAGTTCAAATCGGTTCATAACCTGGCATAGCTGCCATATAAACCGATCTGAGATTTTGACTTTTTAAGCCTCTAGAGGGCGCATTTCTGATCAGATTTGGCAGAAACTTTGTACAATGGCTTCTACCATGGCCTTCAAAATCATGTCCAATATGGTCTGAATCGATCAATAGCTCGATTTAGCTCCCATATAAACCGATCTCCCGACTTTGCTTCTTGAGCCCCTACAAGAAGCAATTCTTATCTGAATGAACTGAAATATTACACAATGACTTCAACAATGTTCAGCATTCATTTATAGTCAGAATCGGACTAAAACTTGATATAGCTCCAATACCATAACAGCTCTTATTCATTATTCTTTGTTTGCCCAAAAAGAGATACCGCGTAAAGAACTCGACAAATGCTATCCATGATGGAGGGTATATAAGATTCAGCCCGGCCGAACTTAGCACGCTTTTAGTGAGATTTCGACAGTCAGACGGACGTCCATGGCTAGATCGTCTTAAATTTTTACGGTGATCAAGAATATATATACTTTATAGGGTCGGAAATGGATATTTCGATGTGTTGCTAACGGAATAACAAACCTTCCTTCGGTGGTGGTTATAAAAAGGTAACTGTTATACACCACTGTACTCATCACTATAACAGCTACTGCATCAGTGGTCTGCAGCAGTCTGGCTTTTCGTTTAAATTGTTCATAAATTCGCCAGGCACTTTCGCGTATATGCATTGAGTGCTGCACAATGTAATAATGAAATACTTTTATGGTGCACTTTTGTTGTACACACTCAAATTCATTTATTAGGCTTCCTATAAAATCATATAACCGTGAACATGCATGTAAACATTTCCATTTCATTTCATTTGCGAACATTCATAGTAATAGTGAGTCAGAAAAAGAAAAAATAACCAAGGCAAAAAAAAGGATTTTCTATGATTTCCATCCCAAAAAAATTGACAATAATCAATAGGAAATGCAAACAATGCAAACTGGGCCAACAAGTTACAAAAAGAGACAAATTTGAAAATATTGTGTAGCTTTGATGGTATCAATTGATATTGAATTGGTTTTTAGTAAATAATTCTTTTATGAATTTTAGCATAGGGAACTAAATTTTAGAATTAACAACGATTTGTTGTTGTAAGGCAACTAAAGCTGAAATTTATTTTTAAAAATGAAAATTCACGAGCATTGACTTCTCTATCAGGCCTAAATATTTATTTATATTTCCTATTGATTATCAACTAAAGCTGAAATTTATTTTTAAAAATGAAAATTCCAGAACATTGACTTCTCTATCAGGCCTAAACTTTGTCTACCTATGACTATTTCTAATTACTTTTGCTTGACCATAATAAACAAAACTTAGCTTTCAATCAACTCAAATTCGGCTTTATTTATTTGTTTTCTTGTTTTCTTTGGTTATTTATTTTTTACCATTCGGTAATTAATTAAGTTCTTTTGAATTGATTTACAGCAAGTGTCAGGGGGTAGCAGTTGTTTGCATTTTTCATGTTTATAAATCTTGGCTTTGTATTTGTAATTGATTTAATAAATAAACTGTAGCATCTATTCAATCATTAAATCATTTATATCAAATAAATAACAACCACATTTTGTATTTTTTTTTTCTATCTCTCTCTCTCTCTCTCTCTCTCTCTGTTAACAACCGATAATTTACAAAAGTCGACTTTTTGGCTTCTCTCGGTGGGGAGCAGCATCTGCTTGGTAAGTGTCTTTTGGTCTTAGCATTGGATAATGACCACAGAATAAATAAAAATATTTGAGATGCTTTCTTCTTCTTCTTTTTTTCTTTGGTAATTCAAATACTTCAGTTTAGTTCAATTTGTTTGAGCATAAAGGACAACAGATGATTTGGTAAAAGGGTGTAATGAAATAATTAACAAGTAAAAAGTGTTAAGTTCGGCCGGGCCGAACTTTGGATACCCACCACCTCGGGTATAAATGCAAACCATCTTTCGCTATAATCAGGCGAAAAATTTATACCTTATACCCCATAGCAGCTATATTGAAACATGTTCCGATTTGGACCAAACACTAATAAGTACAAGTCATTGTTCAATTGTGTATAACAAAATATTGTTCTTTTTAGTAGATATATCTAAAAATAAACCGATCTGAACCATATACGACACGTATGTCGAAAAGCCTAACATAAACCACTGTGTCAAATTTCAGCGAAATCGGATTATTAATGGGCTTTTTATGGCCCCAAAACCTTATATCGAGAAATTGAAAAATTTTGGGATGGTTGGTCAATTAATGCGCTTGCAGTGGGTCTGGGAGTGAAAATCGGGTGATATATATATATATATATATATATATCACCCAGACCCACTACAAGCGCATTAATTGACCAATCATCCCAAAATTATAATATATATATATATATAGGGTAATTTTTTTGAGGTTAGGATTTTCATGCATTAGTATTTGACAGATCACGTGGGATTTCAGACATGGTGTCAAAGAGAAAGATGCTCAGTATGCTTTGACATTTCATCATGAATAGACTTACTAACGAGCAACGCTTGCAAATCATTGAATTTTATTACCAAAATCAGTGTTCGGTTCGAAATGTGTTCATTCACCGTAACGTTGCGTCCAACAGCATCTTTGAAAAAATACGGTCCAATGATTCCACCAGCGTACAAACCACACCAAACAGTGCATTTTTCGGGATGCATGGGCAGTTCTTGAACGGCTTCTGGTTGCTCTTCACTCCAAATGCGGCAATTTTGCTTATTTACGTAGCCATTCAACCAGAAATGAGCCTCATCGCTGAACAAAATTTGTCAAAATTTGAACACATTTCGAACCGAACACTGATTTTGGTAATAAAATTCAATGATTTGCAAGCGTTGCTCGTCAGTAAGTCTATTCATGATGAAATGTGAAAGCATACTGAGCATCTTTCTCTTTGACACCATGTCTGAAATCCCACGTGATCTGTCAAATACTAATGCATGAAAATCCGAACCTCAAAAAAATCACCCTTTATATATATATATATATATACATACATATATATATATATATATATATATATATATATATATATATATATATATATATATATATATATATATATATATATATATATATATATATATATATATATATATATATATATATATATATATATATATATATATATATATATATATATATGTGAGCTATACCTAAATCTGAACAGATTTCTATGAAATTTAATAGTGATATTGGGAGTCATGAGAAAATCTTTCTTGGCGAATTTCGAGAGAATCGGTTGACAAATGACAATTTTATTGCTGTATTACTGGAAATCGGACGAACATATATATGGGAGCTATATCCAAATATGAACCGATTTCTACAATATAATATTCACTTTTAATATCGTGTGTCATAAAAAAATCCTTCCTGCCAAATTTCGAGAGAATCGGTTAATAAATGACCATTTTATTGTTGTATTACTGCAAATCGGACGAACATATATATGGAAGCTATATCCAAATATGAACCGATTTCTACAATATAATATTCACTTTTAATACCGTGAGTCATAAAAAATCCTTCTTGTCAAATTGCGTGACAATC
The DNA here is from genome assembly GCF_963082655.1 of Stomoxys calcitrans. Taxonomy (NCBI): domain Eukaryota; kingdom Metazoa; phylum Arthropoda; class Insecta; order Diptera; family Muscidae; genus Stomoxys; species Stomoxys calcitrans. The sequence continues at coordinate 9,607,637 of NC_081554.1, forward strand.
GGTTAACAAATGACCATTTGATTGATGTATTACTGGAAATCGGACGAACATATATATGGTAGCTATATCCAAATCTGAACCGATTTCTATAAAATTTACCAGTAATATCGAGAGTCATAAGAAAATTCTTTTTGCCAAATTTCGGCAGAATCGGTTAACAAATGACCATTTTATTGATGTATTACTGGAAATCGGACGAACATATGTATGGGAGCTATATCCAAATCTGAACCGATTTGTATGTCATTCACAAGTAATATTGAGAGTCATCAGAAAATTCTTTTTGCCAAATGTCGACAGAATCGGTTAACAAATGACTATTTTTATACCCTCAACCATAGGATGGAGGGTATACTAATTTCATCATTCTGTTTGTAACTACTCGAAATATTCGTCTGAGACCCCATAAAGTATATATATTCTTGATCGTGGCGACATTTTATGTCGATCTAGCCATGTCCGTCCGTCCGTCTGTCCGTCCGTCCGTCCGTCTGTCTGTCGAAAGCACGATAACTTCCGAAGGAGTAAAGCTAGCCGCTTGAAATTTTGCACAAATACTTCTTATTAGTGTAGGTCGGTTGGTATTGTAAATGGGCCATATCGGTCCATGTTTGGATATAGCTGCCATATAAACCGATCTTGGGTCTTGACTTCTTGAGCCTCTAAAGTGCGCATTTCTTATCCGATTGGAATGAAATTTTGCACGACGTGTTTTGTTATGATATCCAACAACTGTTCCAAGTATGGGTGAAATCGGTACATAACCTGATATAGCTGCCATATAAACCGATCTCGGGTCTTGACTTCTTGAGCCTCTAGAGTTCGCAATTCTTATCCCATTGGAATGAAATTTTGCACGATGTGTTTTGTTATGCTATCCAATAACTGTGCTAAGTATGGCTCAAATCGGTCAATAACCTGATATAGCTGTCATATAAACAGATCTGGGGACTTGATTTCTTGAGCTTCTAGAGGGCGCAATTCCTATCCGATTTGGCTGAAATTTTGCAAGACGTATTTTATTTTTATTTCAACAACTGTGTCGAATGAGGTTCAAATCGCTTCATAACCTGATATAGCTGCCATATAAACCGATCTGGGATCTTGATTTCTTGAGACTCTAGAGGTCGCAATTATTATCCGATTTGCCTGAAATTTTGTACGAAGGATTCTCTCATGAGTATCAACATACGTTTTTGTTATGGTATGAATCGGTCTATAGCCCGATACAGCTCCCATATAAATCGATCTCTCTATTTTAGTACTTGAGCCCCTAAAGGGAGCAATTCTTATTCGAATTGGCTGACATTTTACACAGGTCTCCAACATATAATTTAATTGTGGTCCAAACCGGACCATATCTTGATATCGCTCTAATAGCAGAGCAAATCTTTCCTTATATCCTGTTTTGCCTAAGAAGAGATGCCGGGAAAACAACTCGACAAATGCGATCCATGGTGGGGGGTATATAAGATTCGGCCCGGCCGAACTTAGTACGCTTTTACTTGTTTTATTTCATTATTACTGCAAATCGGACGAACATATATATGGGAGCTTTATCCAAATCTAAGCCGATTTTTTCCAATTTCAATAGGCTTCGTATCTGGGCCGAAAAACATGCCCATACCAAATTTGAAGATGATCGGATGAAAATTGCGACCTGTAGTTTGTACACAAATTAACATGGACAGACAGACGGACAGACAGGCGGACGGACAGACAGGCAGACGGACATAGATATATCAAATCAGAAAGTGATTCTGAGTCGATTGGTATACTAATCAATGGGTCTATCTCTCTTCTTTTTGGGTGTTACCAACTTATTCACTAAGTTATAATACCCTGTACCACAGTAGTGGTGTAGGGTATAAAAATGTACTCTGATGGAGTATATTTAGTGCCTATATGGACAGCTTCATTTTATTTTATGACAATCATCAAATATTCCCCTAGGTTCGAGTAGTTCTAGCACACCCTAATATATAAATTGTTAAATGTACGTATAAAGATTGGATGGACAAACGTAAAACTCTATTTACAACAAAATAAATTTTGATAAAACCACAAAAGCAGAATTTACAAGAAAAGCACAAAAAAAATTCTAAGCTTTTTGTATTGGGGAAAAAAATAAAGAAAAATAAGTAAGAAAAGGCATAAGCCGGATGGTGTCGACTATATAATACCCTACACTTACCCTTAAAGTGGAAATTGTGAGCTATATCTAATAATGAAGCGATTTTAATGGATTTGAGTGGAGGTTTTCAGATGGATTATAATGGTTAAGTTGAAAAGAGGGTGCGGATTTTTATCAGCCCCATGCCAAATTGTTCGACCGATACATGGGAGCTATATCAAAATCTGAACGGATTTTGATGTTGTGCTAGTCGTAAAGATGATCGGATGAAAATTGCGACCTGTACTTTGTACACAAATTGACATGCAAAGATAGGCAGACAGACAGACAGAAAGACAGATGGACAGATAGATGGACAAACAGACAGACGAACACAGCTCAATCGAAACAGAGATTAATTCTGAGCCTATCGGTATGCTTTCCAATGGGTCTATCTCTCTTTCTTCTGGATGTTACAAACAAATGCACTAAGTCATAATACCCTGTAACACAGTAGTGGTGTTACATCATTTTTTTGTTGTTGCAGTGTAGTAGTGAAAGTTTGCGTGTGTGTGTTTATCATTCTGTAAACATTTTCTAAAAGAGACTAAATGTACAACAAAAAACAATTCAACCAGGACAGCAATAACTACAACAACAACAGCTAAAGCAACAACTACATCAACAAAAACAGATACGAATGCATTTTTCAACAATGTTGCATTCACCGACGATAACAAAATAGCCCCAAAGTGATAAATGTACTCTACAGCTGACAACTAGAAAAACCAATTTGTATTTGTAAAACAAAACAACAACAACAACAACAACTAGAACAAATTTTATAAAAGAAATACAACAGCTAGAATAGTGGTAGGTATGGTTTTTGTTGTTAGAAGTGTGTGGGGGGTTTTATGAGCGGACTTTGGCAAAAAGCAACAACTATTTGTTAGCAGGACAACATAAAAACCACACAGCCCTTTTGTGCAAATAAAACAAACCAAACAATGGAAGAAAATAAACACCAATACAAAGCAAGCAACTAGACACTGAGTATACGTGTAGAAGCACCTCGTACCTATGTTTGTATGTTTATGTGTATCTGCGTATCTAAGTGTTATTATGAATATATGTTCGTTAGGGCTAGTGGACATGTCCTCGTTCTCAAAACCAAATTTATATCTTGTACTGAGGTGTTCTTTCAAGGAAATTCACAGCTTTGAAGGTAATCGCTAATTTGGGACTAAACCTCGCCTAGAGTCGTCCTCGAGGAGATTTTTATTGAAACAATTGAATATGACCTAAAGTCGGACAATGATGGCCTTAGGGAAAATCGCTTTATTCGAAAGCTTGTCACGGCTAAATATGAACCAAGTAATCTTAAGAGTCATACAAAAACATGTAAATTTGGGCAAAAGTAGCGCGGTGCCGGCTATATAACTACAGATACGTAAGTGTAAATCAGGCGATACATTTCATATTTGGGAGCCATATTCAAGTCTGAGCGATTTCGAACAAAATATGGTAGTCGCAGAAGAAAATGTGTTGCCAAATATTGATATGATCTGTTGTTATTTAAATCTGAGCCCATATCTACCATTAATTTCAAAAGTCTTTAATGGATGATTCATGTTAAATCTTATGAGGATTGGTTGACAAATGACCACATTGGTAGGCCACAACATGAAAAAATTGTCAATGCCGACTATATGAAAAATCCGCAATTACTTTTTGGGCAACCCAATAAATCAAATTAAATTTGTGTTTGTTTGTATGTTTGTTTGTTTGATTGATTGTTTGATTGTTTGTTTGTTTGTTTGTTCCGTATAGACTCATCAACGGATAAACCCATTACTTTGAAATTTTCTCAGATTGTGTAGGTTGGCCTGGAAAAAAACATAGACTATTTATTTTTGTACTTGTATACTAATTATTTTATATTTGTATACTAATTTCGTCATTCTGATTGTAACTACTCGAAATATTCGTCTGAGACCCCATAAAGTATATATATTTTTGATCGTCGTGATATTTTATGTCGATCTAGCCATGTCCGTCCGTCTGTCCGTCCGTCCGTCCGTCTGTCTGTCGAAAGCACGCTAACTTCCGAAGGAGTAAAGCTAACCGCTTGAAATTTTGCATAAATACTTCTTATTAGTGTAGGTCGGTTGGTATTGTAAATGGGCCATATCGGTCCATGTTTGGATATAGCTGCCATATAAACCGATCTTGGGTCTTGACTTCTTGAGCCTCTAGAGTGCGCAATTCTTATCGGATTGTAATGAAATTTTGCACGACGTGTTTCGTTATTATATCCAACAACTGTGCCTAGTATGGTTCAAATCGGTCCATAACCTGATATAGCTGCCATATAAACCGATCTTGGGTGTTGACTTCTTGAGCCTTTAGAGTGCGCAATTCTTACCCGATTTGAACGAATTTTGGCATGACGTGTTTTGTTATGATATCCAACAACTGTGCCTAGTATGGTTCAAATCGGTCAATACCCTGATATAGCTGCCATATAAACCGATCTGGGGTCTTGACTTCTTAAGCCTCTAGAGTGCGCAATTCTTATCCGATTGGAATGAAATTTTGTACGACGGATTCTCTCATGACCATCAACATACGTGTTTATTATAGTCTGAATCGGTCTATAGCCCGATACAGCACCCATATAAATCGATCTCTCTATTTTACTTCTTGAGCCCCCAAAGGGTGCAATTCTTATTCGAATTGGCTGACATTTTACACAGGTCTCCAACATATAATTTAATTGTGGTCCAAACCGGACCATATCTTGGTATCGCTCTAATAGCAGAGCAAATCTTTTCTTATATCCCGTTTTGCCTAAGAAGAGATGCCGGGAAAAAAAATCGACAAATGCGATCCATGGTGGAGGGTATATAAGATTTGGCCCGGCCGAACTTAGCACGTTTTTACTTGTTTTATTCTATGTCTACATTTACTCGTTTTGCTTATATCGTTCTATAAAACATCTGAACCGTTCACACAAGTTGAGATGTTTAGAAAATTACATATTATTGTAAAGATTTATTTTTTCTGTCTTTGTCTGTGAAAATTTGTTTATTCTTAAATTTTTTTTTTTTGGAAAATCGATTTTAATGTTTCGACATTATTCAGAGTTATGTTTCTTAGCACAATTTTGGCATTTATTTGAACTCACATGCTTTAAATAACTCGTCTTTATGGCCAACGAGTCGTTTTGCCCTTATAAATGGTATAGGAAAAGCTAGGCGTTTTCAGAGCATTTTAAAGGGAAAACGAGTCGCTTGCTCAAAACATATTTGGCCTAAACATGGTATAAGTTTTCATTGTAATCGATTTTGTAATTAAAAATTTTATACCAATATTTAAATATTTCATTTATCCTCAACTACCCCTGCCTTAGTTTTCCATGGATTTATTCATTGTATTATTTACTTCTAGTCATTCTCTACTGGTCTACCATTTAACTCAGCTTCATTGATTGAATCATTGACTCACATGAGAGTAGCTTCCATTACTGCATGCATTCATTTATTCATTTACCAAATCAATACAAGTGGCAAAATACCAAACAACCGATTGAACAGCAAACAGCAAACTCTGTAAATGAAAATGAATAAATCCTTGGAAGGATCAAACTAACACACATAAGCATAACTAATACATATAATGTGTGTTTATGTGTATACATCTACTGAATGCATAGCTCATCTCTATCAATTTTTAGGAAACACATTAACAGCCTGTTGCCATTGAATGGATACCAGAACACAAACTATTTGCAATTAAGACAATGTATTGTAAATGAAATGTTTCTTAAGATATTTATTAAATGGGTACTTTTTATACACCACTGTCGTACAGTGGTGGTGTAGGTGGTGGTGTAGGTGGTGGTGTAGGTGGTGGTGTAGGTGGTGGTGTAGGTGGTGGTGTAGGTGGTGGTGTCGTATAACTCACTTTCTGATTCGATTTAGCTATATCAGTCTGTGTGTTGGTCTGTCTGTCAGTCTATCTGTCTGTCTGTCCGTCTGTTTGTCTGTCCGTGTTGAATTGTGTCCAAACTACAGGCCGCAATTTTCAACCGATCGTCTTCAAAGTTGCCACATAAATTTTTTTTGGAGTAGAGGTGAACCAATTGAACATGGAAACAAGTAAAAGCGTGCTAAGTTCGGCCGGGCCGAATCTTATATACCCTACACCATGGCTCGCATTTGTCGAGTTCTATGCACGGTATCTCTTCTTAGGCAAACAAATAATATTGAATAAAAACTGTTATGCTATTGGAGCTATATCAATTATAGTCCGATTCGGACCATAAATGAATGCTGAACATTGTAGAAGTCACTGTGTAATATTTCAGTTCATTCGGATAAGAATTGCGCCTTGTAGGGGCTCAAGACGCAAAATCCGGAGATAGGTTTATATGGGAGCTGTATCAAGCTATTGATCGATTCAGACCATATTAGATACGTATGTTGAAGATCATGAGAGAAGCCGTTGTACAAAATTTCTGCCAAATCGGATGAGAATTGCGCCCTCTAGCGGCTCAAAAAGTCAAGATCCGAGATCGGTTTATATGACAGTTATACCAGATTATGAACCGATTTGAATCATACTTAGCACAGTTGTTGGAAGTCGTACCAAAACACTAAATTTCAGTCAAATCGGACGAGAATTGCGCCCTCTATATGCTCAAGAAGACAGGACCCAGGATCGGTTTATATGGCAGCTATATCAGGTTATGTACCGATTTGAACCATACTTTGCGCAGTTGTTGGATGAGAATTGCGCCTCATGGATGCTCAAGAAGTCAAGACCCAATATCGGTTTCTATGGCAGCTATATCAAAACATGGACTGATTTGGCAATCCTAACTGACCTACACTAATAAAAAGTATTTGTTTGCTATTTGCTAGCTTTACTCCTTCGAAACATATTTGATCGAGATTTTATATGGATTGTTTAATAGTCTGAAAACAACCGCCGAAGTCCATGAAATTGGTTCAGATTCAGATATGGCACCCACTTTGTAGTTATAAGGCAGAGTATTATTCAGTCAGCACTGCCCGACTTTGCCTTTCCTTACTGGTTTTTACAGTAGACATTCTTGCCAAAGAAGTTTGGATTTGTTTTCAAATTTAATATTTCTTTGTTAATGAGCCTAATTAGATGTCCATGTCTTGTAGATGCTAATGCATGTTATTGTATCCCAAAAAGACCTTAATCACATTAGAAGATATATTGGAAATATTTAAACTGAAAAATATGGGAAGCCGCAGTTTTTTTCCGATTTGACTGAAATTTTGTATGGAGTCACTCATGACTTACAACAATTGTGTCAAGTACAGTCCAAATTGGTCTATAACCGGATCTCCCGATTTTATTTCTTGAGCCCCTGCAACTCGCAATTTTTGTCCCACTTGGGTGAAATTTTTCACATAGTGTTCTGCTATGACTTCTTACATCTATCCTAAGTACGGTCCAAATCGGCTATTTTTTTCGATTTGGCGTTTTTCAATATAGAATAAAGGTAGGTCCACCATTAAAGTTTGGATGTTAGATCTATTAAATTCTCTTGATTTTGGTGATGAATTGGAGTAGTCAAACCCTTTGGCCCGAATGTGGATATCAGAGCTGAAATTTGGCACAGACACGTCTTTTTGATGCACGCTGGTTAAGTTCTTGAACGGGCCAAATCGGACGATATTTGGATAAAGCTGCTATATAGACCGATTTTCCGATAAAGGGTCTAATGCCCATAAAAACTATATTCTTCATCCGATTTTGCTGAAATTTTAAACGGTGAATAGTTAAGGGCCGGATCAGATCGCACTATACTTAGATATAGCTACTATATAGACCGATTTCCCGACAAAGGTTCTGAAGGCCATAAAAGCTTTATTTATTACCCGATTTCGCTGAAATTTAAAACAGTGGGTATTTTATGCCTTCCGAAGTCTGACCTAAATATGGTTCAGATCTGACTATATTTAGATATAGCTGCCATATAGACCGATCTCCCGATAAAGGGTCTGAAGCCCATAAAAGCTTTAGTTTCTATCCGATTTCGCTGAAATTTGGAATATTGCGCAGTTTTAAACCTCCCAACATCCGACCCAAATTTGGTACAGATCGGACTGTATGTAGCTATAGCTACTATATAGACCGATCTCCCGATAAAGTGACTGAAGTCCATAATGGCTTTATTTATTACCCGATTTCGTTGAAATTTGAAACAGTGGGTTATTTTAAGCCTTCCGACATCTGACCTAAATATGGATTATATCAGTCTATATTTAGATATAGCTGCCATATAGACCGATCCGCCGATAAGGGGTCTGAAGCCAATATAAGCTTTATTTATTACCCAATTTCAATGAAATTTGAAACAGTGGGTAGGTTAAAATCCCCCAGCATCCGACCTTAATATGGTTCTGATCGGACAATATTTAGATATAGCTGCCATATAGACATATCTGCCGATAAGGGGAATACCTTTCATATGATATTCATATTGTCCTAGTCGGTAAACATGTCCGTTCGGGTGGGTTTTGAGGTGGGGCGTCCCCCCTAGCTAGTTGACCCCAAAAATTTATACCAATTTCATGTTTTTGGGGTACCATGGCACAAAAATGAAATGAATGAACACATTTCGAACCGAACACTGATTTTGGTAATAAAATTCAATGATTTGCAAGCGTTGCTCGTTAGTAAGTCTATTCATGATGAAATGTCAAAGCATACTGACCATCTTTCTCTTTGACACCATGTCTGAAATCCCACGTGATCTGTCAAATACTAATGCATGAAAATCCTAACCTCAAAAAAATCACCCTTTATTTTGTCGAGTATTTCTTCGACAAAACAAAATAAACTTCGAAATTTTATTTTCATAAATTTCCCAAAAATATTTAGCCCAATTTTGAATTGTTTAAGTCTGTCTCAAGGCAAAATTTTAAAGCGGAATCTCCAAGCTTAAGATCTCTTAAACAATTCTCCCATTGTGCTTATTCCCAACGCCCTATAGAAGATGAGCGACGAACTACGAGTGATGATTGATTATGATTTTTCTTTTAACCTCCTTTATACTGCTCATATGGCATTTTATTAGCATTGTTTCCGTTTTCTTCTTTATCTACGAAAATCCTGCCTCTGTGTATTCAATGTGAGTATGAATGATGGACACATCCATACAAGTCGGTGTAGGTACCCACATGCCTGATAGGCAGCCGGCATATTGTGACTGAATGTGTTTTATAGAGTGTGTGTGTGTGTTAGTGTGGACAGCAGAGAGAGAGAGGGAGGGAGCGAGAGGAGGCATACACGCGTTTGTTAACACTTAATCCAATAAGGAAGTTTTCACACACTATTACATACATTGAGGCCATATAAAAGAATAAGAAGAATAGACAAAACGGATATCTCCCTGTGTGTGTGGGTGAGTGTGGATATTACTCACTGAGACTTTGTGGAACATCAACAAATGATTTATGATATGATGCCTCTCTTAAAGACCCAGAGTTTAACGGGAATTATTGCCCGCCACAATGACCATAATAATGCGTAGGCAGTCACAGGACAATGATAATGCAGCAATTTAGTAAATATTTGTATGAATATGAAAGCACACCCCCAACCACACACACTCACCAGCGCACACTCAGCAAGCCCAGGATATAAATGTGTAATAAGTAAGTAAGAATATAGGAATTAATTTGAAAGACTTACACAGGCTCTGCTTGCAGAGCATCATTGGCAAATATGCACAATGTGTATGCTTTGCTATCTGAATGTGAAATATTTATTAACCATCACTTCCTTTTGTCTACTACTACTACTACTACTACCACCACAACATTGCCTACAATGAATGCCCTGCTCCATAAGCATGAAAAACAATGTACTGGCCATGATGAATAATATCAATAGTTAGCTGTTAGCTGGGATATGCTTGCAATCAGTGGGCCTTTTGTTATTATTGATGCAGGAAAATTTCCTAAAGACTTCCGGTTGGAAGGACATCAAGAGGATACCAATAGAGTGTGTAATTGTATTATTTGTTAGCTTTAGCGTATGTGAGACTGTGTGCGTGTGTGTGTGTGTGAAAGGCCTTGCATATTATTTCAATAATTACCATGTATTTTACAGAAATTAAGGTCAAATTACAGCCCATCCTTTCATATGCCAAGCATTAAATATTGATGAGTTAGTTTAAGCATTAGGCCTTGCAGATAATTGGTTTCTCTTACAAAATTAATTTCCCACAAACACACACAGAAGGTAAGACATAGACATTTATGTAACTGGAAATATTCACTGCTAATCAAACAACTGATTATGGAACCATGTTATGGGAAAATCACTGCAGTTCACAGTAATCACGAAACAGTGAGATAAACGAGGAAGAAAGTTTCCTTTTGGTCTTAGATCGGGAGATTGGTTTCTATGGCAGCTTTATTCAAATACGGAAAGATCGAGGCCATATTGAACGTCGAAAGGTCTAGCACAGCTCACTGTGCGAAATTTCACCAAAATCAGGTAATAGACGCTGTTTTTATGGGCCCGCGGACTAAAATCGGGAGATCGGTTTGATGGCAAGGCAAGAATGTCTAAAAGGCTTACATAGGCCACTATACAAAATTTCGGAGTTATCGGATAATAAATGAGCCTTTTATAGGCTCAAGAGCTTAAATCGGCAGATTGGTTCATATGACAGCTATATTCACATATGGAAAGATCGGAGACATATTGATTAATTTAAAGAGCATAACACACCTCACTGTGTCAAATTTTAGCGACATCAGGTAATAAAAGCGCCTATCATATCCCCCATACCATGAATTGGGAGACCGTTATGTATGACAACTATAACCCTATATAGACCGAACGGAACCAAAAAGGCCCCGGATGTCGAGAAGCCTATCATAGGTCAGTATGCTAAATATCAGCGAATTTGGATAATAAATAAACTTTTTATGGGCCTAAAACCTTTAATAGGGAGATCGGTCTATATATACTCGGTATGAATATTGAGGAGGTTAACGCAAGAAAAATCGGATAATAAATGTGGCTTTATTGGGCCGTAGACGATAAAGCAGCACATCGGTATATATGGTGGCTATATCAGGACATAGTCCTATATGGTCCATCTTTGAACTTGACCTGCTTTTGAACAAAAAACAAGTAAAAAGGCGTTAAGTTCGGCCGGGCCGAACTTTGGATACCCAGCACCTCGGGTATATATAAACCACCTTTCATCAACATCCAGTGAAAATTGCATACCTTCTTTCCCACAGCAATTATGTCGAAATATGATCCAATTAGGACCAATTACTAATAAGTGCAAGTCATTGCTCAATTATGTATAACAATATATTGGTCTTTTTAGTAGCTATATCTAAAAATATACCGATCTGAACCACATACTACATGGATGTCGAAAAACCTTACATAAGTCAATGTATCAAATTTCGCTCTATATGGCAGCTATATCCAAATCTAGACCGATCTGAGTAAAATTGAAGAAATATGTCGATGGGCCTAACACAACTCATTGTACTAAATTGCGACGACATCGGACAATAAATGCGCTTTTTATGACCCCAAAACCTAAAACCGAGAGATCGGTTTATATGGCAGCTATATCCAAATCTGGATCGATCGGAGCTATAATACAGAAGTATGTCGAAGGGGTTAACACAACTCATTGTCCCAAATTGCGGCGACATCGGACAATCAGTACGCCTTTTATGGGCTTAAGACCCTAAATCGGAGGATCGGTCTATATGGCAGCTATATCCAAATCTAGACCGATCTGAGCCAAATTGACGAAGGATGTCGTAGGGCGTAACAAAACTCACTGTCCCAATATTCAGCAAAATCGGATAATAAATGTGACTCTTATGGGCCTAGGACCCTAAATCGGAGGATCGGTCTATATGGCAGCTACATCCAAATCTGGACCGATCTGAGCCAAATTAAAGATGAATGTCGAAGAACCTAGCACAATATACTATCCCAAATTTTGTCGACGTCGGACAACAAACGCGCCTCTCATGGCCCCAAAACCTAAAATCGAGATATCGGTCTATATGGCAGCTATATCCAAATCTGCACCGATCTGTGCCATATTGCAGACGTATGTCAAAGGGCTTAGCGTAACTCACTGTCCCATATTTCGGCTACATCGGACATTAAATACGCCTTTTATGGGCCTAAGACCCCAAATCGGAGGATCGGTCTATATGACAGCTATATCCAAATCTGGGCCGATCTGAGCCAAATAGACGGAGGATGTTGAAGGGCCTAACACAACCCACTGTCACAAATTTCAGCAAAATCGGATAATAAATGTGGCTATTATGGGCCTTAGACCCTAAATCGGCGGATCGGTCTATATGGCAGCTATAACCAAATCTGGGCTGATCTTTAAGGAGGATTTCGAAGGGCCTAACACAACTCTCTGTCCAAAATTTCGCTGATACTTTTCACTTACTCTTAATATAAAATCGAACGATAGCCTGAAGGGAATGGCATCTAGCTAATAAAGGGTGATTTTTTTGAGGTTAGGATTTTCATGCATTAGTATTTGACAGATCACGTGGGATTTCAGACATGGTGTCAAAGAGAAAGATGCTCAGTATGCTTTGACATTTCATCATGAATAGACTTACTAACGAGCAACGCTTGCAAATCATTGAATTTTATTAACAAAATCAGTGTTCGGTTCGAAATGTGTTCATTCACCGTAACGTTGCGTCCAACAGCATCTTTGAAAAAATACGGTCCAATGATTCCACCAGCTTACAAACCACACCAAACAGTGCATTTTTCGGGATGCATGGGCAGTTCTTGAACGGCTTCTGGTTGCTCTTCACTCCAAATGCGGCAATTTTGCTTATTTACGTAGCCATTCAACCAGAAATGAGCCTCATCGCTGAACGGTGAATGAACACATTTCGAACCGAACACTGATTTTGGTAATAAAATTCAATGATTTGCAAGCGTTGCTCGTTAGTAAGTCTATTCATGATGAAATGTCAAAGCATACTGAGCATCTTTCTCTTTGACACCATGTCTGAAATCCCACGTGATCTGTCAAATACTAATGCATGAAAATCCTAACCTCAAAAAAATCACCCTTTATAAACATACCTTGAATCTTTTCCTTCCATTCTTTCCTAAAGGTATACAAATATGTCCCTTCTTCTAAGCAAAGCCATTACATTTTGATGCACTGTCTAACTTATGCACTCCAAGTCATTTACAGGCTTACTTTAATTACGAATAAAATGTGATAATGTTAGAGATTCTTATTTGTGGTTTAATTACAAAAATAATCAGCATACTTGGTCATTGGTTAAAAATAATAAAATAATGTCCACATTCACATTCATACAATGATTTCATAGCGCTGATGCGTTTAGTTGATGGCAAACAATTTCGAAAATCTGTATTTCTAGGAAATGAAGCAAACACTAACACAAATTGCATTTGTAATAACCACATGTCATAATTGTAGTACCTTAAGTCCATATTGCCGGGGGAGCGTATGAGTTATGCTAAAGTAAACAACACATAAAAATAGTAAGTATACGCCCACCAGAACACTTTGAGATATAGACAAACATTATCTCTATCTCTACCTCACTATCACTATCACAGCCACATACGACTATTTGCATGCTGCTGATAAATGATATCGAGAATTGCCATTAGTGCTTAAGTATCTGCATTAAAATGATTGTTCTTTGGACATATTATCAAAAATGACCACATATTAGTTTTAATTGCGCTTTTAAATTTCTCTCATTTATAACGCCTCAAGTAAATATTTGCTTTAATTTGCCAAGCCATCACAGACAATGTGTGGATTCTAGATGGGCACGCAAATGCCATGAAATAAGAAGACATAAATTCTTATACGAGTTAAGTTTGACGATTTTTGTCCACTTTGTGGTTATTTAATAGGAAGTGTCTACAACAGTAAAACGACTATGTGCAATCAATTAAATTGAAATTAAAATGCTTTAAATTGACGGGATTTCTTAATTGCTTTCTTAACTTTGTTGAATATTGTGAAACCTAATAAACTCAAGTAGAAATGATATGGCAAACATTAAAAGCCAGAGGCCATATAATCAGCAAGCTCCAAAGATATATAAGCGCTTATTACAATGTCTTATATACCCTCCACCATGGTCGCATCTGTCGAGTTGTGTGCGCAGTATCTGTTTTTAGGCAATCAAAGTATAATGAGTAAGGACGGGGGAGCAGCTTTATCAAGTTATAGTCCGATTCGGGGCTCAAGAAACGAAATCGGGAGATCGGTTTATATGGGAGCTGCATCAAGCTATAGATCGATTTTGACCATATCGCACACGGCCATGGGAGGAGCCGTTGTACAAAATTTGTGCCAAATCGGAAGTGAATTGCTCTCCCTAGAGGCACAAGAAGTCAAGACATAAGATCGGTTTATATGGCAGCTATATCAGGCTATAAACCGATTAGGACCATACTTTGCACAGTTGTTGCAAGTGATATCAAAACACCATGTGCAAAATTTCAGTCAAACCAGATGACAATTGCGCCCTCTAGAAGCTCAAGAACTCAAGACCCAAGATCGGTTTATATGACAGCTATATCAGGTTATGAACAGATTAGGACCATACTTTGCACAGTTATTGTAAGTAATATCAAAACACTATGTGCAAAATTTCAATCAAATCTGACGAGAATTGCGCCCTCTAGAGCCTCAAGAAATCAAGACCCAAGATCGGTTAATATGGCAGCTACATCAAAACATGGACCGATTTGACCCATTTACAATCCCAACCGACCTACACTAATAAGAAATATTTATGGAAAATTTCAAGTGGCTAGCTTTACTCCTTTACGGTGTGTGCATGACCAGCTTGTGTCTAGACCAGCATGATATGCCGCTTTATTAGAGGTTCTCTCTTGTAGAGCTGAACCTCACGCTCTAGAGCGTGATTCTCATGTAGATCTCATGTAGATCTATCTTTGTCTGCACTCCAAGTACTGCCGGCAAGTGACTTAACACCTTGTTTCTACATTTGAAATTGCTGTGACATATGGGTAGAATGTGTCGGAGCTGTCAAATATGACGCCAAGTATTTTGGGACACTCTATGGTCGTAATCATTTTTCCATTGACCATCACTTTCAACTCGGCATTCGCCTCACGCGCATTTGTACTGAACAATGTGACTGAAAATTTGGTGGTAGATATCCTCAGATTTCTTGCAGCGAAATATTGACTCATATTTCGCTGAGGTTTGTTGAGGTAGACGATCAACCTATCGTAGATGTCATCTATGGGTGGAGGCCTTTTGCCATTGTCATAAAATCGTCCGCATATGATACGATCTCTATGCCGTCTGGAGAGGGTGGAATGGAGGAGAGGTAGAGGTTAAACAGTGCTGGAGATATAACTCCGTCTTGGGGAACTCCCTTATCCCTTAATTCCACAAATAACTGGCGACCACACAGAAAATTCGCGGCCCAGCGTTTCAAGTCTGGCTGGAGGGACGTGTTAGCGATGTCCTCAAAAAGTTTGACATGGCTGACCGTGTCAAATGCCTTCGAAAAGTCCAGTGCTACGAGGACCGTCCTATCACATAGCCTGGGCTGATTGAAGCCACGGCAAATGTGTGCAGTTATGGCATGCAAAGCAGTTGTCTTCGGAATCCTTGTCGATGCTCGGCGAATGAAAGTTCTCCTACGAGGCTCGGGAGGAGTACTGCCTCAAGCATTTTTGCTACTGGTGAGATAAGGGAGACCGATCTCCCTTATCTCACTCCCCCAAACTCGGGTCCTTTCCAGGCATCAGTAGCTGGATCACTCTGCCAATTTTCCAGACATCGGGAACTACAAGAGTGTTCAAAGCCAGGTTAAGGGCAGTAGTAAGGTACTCAACTCCAGGTAAATCCAAGTTCTTCAGCATTAGGGTAGAGACTTCGTAGGGGCCAAACGCCTTCGATGATTTGGCCCCAAGGATGACATTCGTAACTTCGTCCATGGTGATTTGTGATGGTTGTCCATCGGTTCGAAGATCACGGATACGGCGAATGACTCTCTTCCAAGACCTGTCACTCTCGGGATGCATAATAAATTGACAGATGAACAACCTGGTGCATCTCTTTGGATCAGTCACGGTTATGTCGCCAAAAGTGATTGATGTCCTATCATTCCAACAACTGTGCTAAGTGTGGTTAAAATCGGTCTATAACCCGATAAAGCCGCCATATAAACCAATCTTGGATCTTGACTTCATGAGCCACTAGAAGGCGCAATTCATTTACATACTTCCAACAACTGTATGGGGGCCACCGTAGCGCAGAGGTTAGCATGTCCGCCTATGACGCTGAACGCCGGGGTTCGAATCCTGGCGAGACCATCAGAAAAATTTTCAGCGGTGGTTTTCCCCTCCTGATGTTGGCAACATTTGTGAGGTACTATGCCATGTAGAACTTCTCTCCAAAGAGGTGTCGCACTGTGGCACGCCGTTCGTACTCGGCTATAAAAAAGGAGGCCCCTTAACATTGAGCTTAAAACTTGAATCGGACTGCACTCATTGATATGTGAGAAGTTTTCCCCTGTTCCTTAGTGGAATGTTCAAGGGCAAAATTTGCAATTTTTTCCATGGCGGCGGATTCCCAAGATTGGGTCCGGCCGAACTTAACACGCTTTTACTTGTTCTACAGTAAATGGTATTTTCTGCGAGAGCGGTTTCCAGCCCAGCGTCTAAATCATATTCACATCACAACTAAATCACAACTTATTCACTATAAAAACAAATGTCTTTCGCGTATCATACCATTTCACTACATTCAACGGATGTTAAGTACAGCTACCTTGATGACACCTGGTTGCAGAAAATATTTTGAAAATTCGAAACTTTCTCTTTAATGATAAGCCATGAAATTTTCTCTAAAGGCAAAAGTTTCGATAAACATTTCATATCAATTCCATTAATTTCCTTTTTCGGATTTTGAATATTTTGGTTTTTTTGGAAATGTGGTATTTTTATCAAATAAATGCCAGATTGCACATGTCCGGCATTAACGCATAACTTAATAAATTCATAAACATGCACTATTCATACCCAAAAAAAAGTGCAGAGATATGATCCATTAGCAGATGATAAATGTTATTCGGAATGTTGTATTATTTCTGCATAATTTTTAAGTTTTTGTTTTGCACTATTTTTTCATGTCACTCAAAACAATCACTTTGCACACCACTGTATCACTAACACATTGCACACAGAAAAGTTCAAATGGCAAATATTCGCTAGAAAAACCTTAAACGAGCAATGTAATCGCAATGAAAAACCTAATGATTAATTTAAATATTTAAATTCCAAAATCTCTTTATTCGCCCACAATCACAGTTTCTTTTGTTTGATTGAAACAAAGCAAAAAATATTTGCACAACAACATTTGTGGAAATCTGTTGATATTTGGCTAAACTGAGAAAAAAAACAACGCTGTCATAAGCGAATAATTGTCTAAATTCCCAAATTAAATTCTTGTAATGCCACATCCGTTTAAACGGAAATACTCGTCAAAGGGAGGAGCATATAAATATTTATGTTATGGGACCTTGGGGAATGGCGCCGAGCCAACAACACTGCCAACGCATGAGTATGCAATCCGATCACGTCCTCCAACTCCTTGGAGCATCTTTTCGCTACTTCAACCATCATTTGCCCAACCAACATCATCATTATAGGCAATAAATTACTTGAGTGGCATAAATACGAATACATTCCCTTCCTCAATCCCCACCCCTCCCAATTAGTGATGTGCGGTTAACTCCAACGTTAATGCTTCTGCTGCTTTTGCTACTTCTGCTCCTTTCCGAATTTGAATATTCAAATAAACCTTTGGCAAAGTTTAATCCTTATAGCCTGCTCAGGGGCTGGGATGTTTTTTTGTTGAAGTAAAGTTGAAACATCTCTCAAGTGTGAGGAATTAAAACAGCAAACAAAGCGAATAAAAAGTCCCTTCAAACTATTCTCTCCACTAAATAAATACTAAACTAACTATTTTTACTTCCATCCCCCCCCTCCCCCGCTCCACTCAGTGGTCCGCATTGCTGAATTAACAAAACACCAAATAAAGAAGCCAAAAAATAGTATCCAAAACATAACGAAGTTACTTTCAAATGGTTCCTTGTCTGCTTGCAAAAGTGGGAATGGGAAGGGAAGTCATAATCTCTGCCTCAACATCCCCAAATGGGGCAGCATAAAAAAAATCTCCATGGCATATCTCATGTATTGTGTGTGGGAGCTTGCCTGGTTGGGCAAGGATATGTAGCTCAGCTGGAGAATAGAAAAGCATAAAAAAAATGAAAAACAACCAAAATACGTAAAACAAGCGTGAAAAGAGCATTTACGCTTCGTTAAATCATAGCTTTGGTAACAGACACACACACGATACAGTCATCACACACTGTAGTCGATTTTTTGGAACACTAAGATGGGTCAGTTCTCTAACACTGTGCGAACCATACGGGTTAGAACTTTGAGCTACGATTTGTGTGGTGCTCATCATTAGCATGGGAATCTCAGCTTAGAGCTGCTGAGCGTCCACATGTTGCGGATAGTGGCAATTCGTATATTGCGGAGAAACGTGAAGTCACGACTAAACGAAGAAAGACCAAAAGCCTACCCCAAGTAAAACATGGTAAAACCAAGACCGTCAAATGAAAGCGACATACAGTGGCTTTCAAAAGCAACGCTTCTGGCTAAGGGGAAGCTTCGGGAGAAATGGAAAGTGAAGAAATATCTGCTTCGTAAAAAGGAGAGGGAAATGACAAAACTTGAGTGTGAGCAAATCGAGAAGTATAGGAGATATCATGATTTACGAAAATTTTACCAATAAATGAGGCATCAAAACGTTCGCTTTCATACATGCACACAAAAGTGTCCCAAAAAACAAAAACTTTTTTTTTGAAACGCATACCCTTAATTTTTTTATACCCACCACCGAAGGATGGAGGTATATTCATTTTGTCATTCCGTTTGCAACACACACACATTTGCAACATACATTCTTGATCAGCGTAAAAATCTAAGACCATCTAGACATGTCCGTCCGTCTGTCTGTTGAAATCACGCTACAGTCTTTAAAAATAGAGATATTGAGTTGAAACTTCACAGATTCTTTTTTTGTCCATAAGCAGTTTAAGTTAAAGATGGGCTATATCGGACTATATCTTGATATAGCCCCCATATAGACCGATCCGTCAATTTATGGTCTTAGGCCCATAAAAGTCACATTTATTATCCTATTATGCTGAAATTTGGGACAGTGAGTTGTGTTAGACCCTTCGATATCCTTCGTCAATTTGGCATAGCTTGCTCCAGATTTGGATATAGCTGTCATATATACCGATCCTCCGATTTACGGTCCTAGGCCCATAAAAGCCACATTTATTATCCGATTTCGCTGAAAATTTGGACAGTGAGTTGTGTTAGCCTCATCGACATCATCAATTTGGCCTAGATCGGTCTAGATTTGGATATAGCTGCCTTATAAACCGATCCGCCGATTTACGGTCCTAGGACCATAAAAATCACATTTATTATCCGATTTTACTGAAATTTGGGACAGTGAGTTGTGTTAGGCCTTTCGATATCCTTCATTAATTTGGCCCAGATCGGATCAGATTTGGACCAATCTCTCGATTTACGGTCCTAGGCCCATAAAAGCCACATTTTTTATCCGATTTTGCGTACATTTGGGACCGCGAGTTGTGTTAGGCACATCCTTCATCAATTTGGCCCAGATCGGTCCAGATTTGGATATAGCTGCGATATATAGACCGTTCTCTCGTTTTAAAGTTTTGGGGCCATAAAAGGCGCATTTATGGTTCGATGTCGCTGAAATTTGGGACAGTGAGTTGTGTTAGGCTCTTCGACATTTATCTTCAACTTGATCCAAATCGGTCCAGATTTTATTGTAGCTGCCATATAGGCCGATCTCTATATTTAGGGTCTTGGACCCATAAAAAGCACATTTATAATCCGATTTCACTGAAATTTGACACAGTGGCGTATGTTAGGCTTTTCGACATCCGTGTCGTATATGGTTCAGATCGGCTTATTTTTAGATAAAGCTACAATAAAGACCAATATTTTGTTATACGCAACTGAAAAATGACTTGTACTTGTAAGTATTTGGTCAAAATCGCTGCTATGGGGCACAAGCTAAGCATTTTTCACCAGATATATACCCGAGGTGGTGCAAAGTTCGTCCCGGCCGAATGTTTTTTTACTTCTATTTTTTTAGTTCGACAACGTTTTTGCAACCCACTCTAATATACAGTATACGCAACTGCCACCCCCCAACTATTGCAATTCAACTAAAATCGCAATAATACCACAGATGCATTCCAATAGCTGTAACTGGTCCTGTTGCTATTAAGGCTGTTGCTGGATGTTTCCGATGGTCTCGGTTTTGGTCTTCCTTCTACTCCCACTCCCTGTTGCAGCTGTACATAAAATTCAATTTTCGCCGCATTTCCGTTTAAAATTTATGGCCAAAAATGTTGCTTGTTTTAGAAAAGTCATTGGTTGTGTTATTTCTTTTGCTTGGCTTTACTACTTTTTTGGCTTTTTCGAGGGGTGAGGTCTTTTTTAGTTTTTTTTTTTTTGGGATGGCAACGAATTCAAATTCATTTGCAGCCACAAAATAATAATAAACAACCAAATGCTGCCACAATCCGCACTCACTCAGCGAGCTGAAGCAATACTAATGCCACTGCCACGATGCTACAACTATGCAGAGTGCATTGGTGGCACATTGGTGCCATGTTGTGGCAGTAGCATGCCCCAATATTTCGATATTGCTCTTGCTGGGGATTAGTCGTGGTTGCTGCAAATCGCAGACTGCTGCCGATACTTTGCATGGCAACCAGAGTATCCATGGGTGATGGCCTTAACTTAACTACCAACTGTTGGAGCTGATGCAGGCATCCTAGTAAGTGTTAGTGCTGCAGACTTCAACTCCCCTTATATGAATGTGTGTGTGTTTGTTAGTGTGCAACTTTGTTAGTTGCAAGTCAGCAAGTGGATTTTCCGTTTAGTTTGGGTTTTTTTACAAATTTTTTTTTTCGAATTTGTTGACTTTTTTTTCTTCCATATGTAAACTAACTATATTTGCTTTGAATTTATGGGATATTGAAAAAATTGCAATAATAAAAATCGCAATTTATTTTTAAATATTTGGATTTGTTGTGCAAAATGGGAGGGGAGCGAGAAAAACGCAATTTCACCCCTCCAATATGCCAATGGCTATAATGGCTCTAAATTGTAATTTAATACACTCCCCGGTGGATTATTATTGTTTTGTTTTTTTCTGTGGTTCATATATGCCATTAATAGAACATTAATATTTGGTTTTTTTGCAGTTACTCAAATATTTGCGAATAAAGTAAATAGGGATTTAACTGCAAAATTGACTTGGTGTTACTCGAATATTTATAACTGCACTTTATTAACTGTTTTGCTAGGCAATATTTCAAAACGAATTAGTTTGTGTTGTTTTCAAGTTTTTCTGTAAACAATTGAAAATTTTGCTACAATAGAGAGTACAACATAATCTGAAAACATGTTGGGAAAGGCTAACATCAGGTAGAGCCCTACATTACTCAATGTGCATACTTACTTTAATTGGCTATGACAGAATATTTGTTCCACTAGCCGAACGTAGAATAGCGTTCCAAGCATCTCGATCTTCTGCACTCATTCTAAAATCTCTGACACCAAGTTTCGAGGTGTCTCCCAACACTTGATCTTTCCATCGGGCTTTTGATCTTCCCGGTTTGCATGTACCACCGTGATTGCCTTCAAAAGACTTCTTTGCTGGAGCTTCTTCATCCATTCTGACAACATGACCTAGCCAATGCAGCCACTGCATTTTGATGCGTTTAACTATGCTATCGTCGTCATACAGCTCATACAGCTCTTGGTTCATACGTCGCCTATATTCTCCATTAACGCAAACTGGTCCATATATTTTACGAAGAATCTTTCTCTCAAATACTCCAAGCACTCATACTCATCTGTTTTCACAAGTACCCTGCTTCAGAACCATATAACAGCGCGGGTAGTATCAGTGTCTTGTGTATAGTGTAATCTTCGTCTGTCAAGAGGTGGCCTTGTTCTAAACTGCTTTCTTAGTCCAAAGTAGCATCAGTTTGCCAGTATTATTCTTCGCTAAATCTCAAAACTGATGTCATTCGTTTCGGTTACGGCGGTGCCGAGATAGATAAAGTTACTGACTGTCTCAAAGTTGTGGTTTCTAACTTTCTCCATTGCAAGGCTTTTTATACCCACCACCGAAGGATGTGGATATATTCATTTCGTCATTCCGTTTGCAGCACATCGAAATATACATTTTCGGCCCTATAAAGATCAGTGTAAAAATCGAAGACGATCTAGCCATGTCCGTCCGTCCGTCCGTCTGTTGAAATCATGCTACAGTCTTTAAAAATAGAGATATTGGGCTGAAACTTTGCACAGATTCTTTTTTTTTTTTTTTTGTCCATAGGCGGATTAAGTTCAAAGATGGGCTATATCGGACTATATCTCGATATAGCCCTCATATGGACCGATTCGCCGATTTAAGGTCTTGGGCCAATAAAAGCCACATTTATTATCCGATTTTGCCGAAATTTGGGACAGAGTTGTGTTAGTCTCTTCGATATTTTTATGAGGCTTGGCCCAATTCGGTGCAGATTTGGATATAGCTGCCATACACACCAATATCCTGATTTAAAGTCTTGTCGTACACGAGGTGGTGGGTAGCCCAGCCTGGCCGAACTTAACGCCTTTTTACTTGTTGGGAGTTAAAACCATCCATTTCGTCTTATCTCCATTTACTGCAAGACCCATTTTCACTGACTCTCTTTCGATTCTTGCAGAGACTGCAGTTACTACTACCGGTGACCGACCTATGATATCGATGTCGTCGGCGTAGGCGAGTACCATGTATTCTCTTGTGATTAGTGTACCATATGTATTCACATCTGCATCTCGTATAATCTTCTCCAGCAGGATATTAAAGAGATCACACGATAGGCTGTCTCCTTGTCTGAATCCTCGTTTGGTATTAAATGGTTCGGAGTGATTCTTTCCTATTCTTACTGAGGAAGGCGTATCAGCAAGTGTCATCCTGCAGAGTCTTATTAATTTTGCAGGGATACCAAACTCAGACATGGCTTGAAATACCTTTGAACGTAAAGGAGTATCGAAGGCGACTTTGTAGTCAACAAAGAGATGGTGGGTGTTAATTTGTCCTTCTCGGGTCTTTTCCAGGATTTGGCGCAGTGTGAATAACTAGTCTAGGGTGGATTTAACACGTCTTAAGCCGCATTGATAGGGCCCAATATCTCATTGACTTAAGGTTTTAATCTTTCACACAGTACGCTCGAGATTATGGGGAGGAGACTTTTTAATCTGTAGTTGGCACATTCCGTCTTGTCTCCTTTCTTGTGTACGGGACATTGTATGCTGAGGTTCCAATCATCGGGTATGCGTTCTTCCAGCCAGATTGCGCAGATAAGCTAATGCATACTCCTTAACAGCGTGTCGCCTCCGGTCTTAAATAGTTCAGCGGGTAACCCGTCCGCTCCTGCTGCCTTGTTGTTCTTTAGTCAGGTCACTGCTACTTGGACCTCATTCTGACTAGGAGGTAAACATTCTATACCATCATCAGGGATTGGTTCTGCGGTATCCTCTTCGCCGCCAACGTCGGACACTAGCAGTTGGATAAAATATTCTTTCCATATCCTCAGCATGTTATCTGTGTCAGTTACCAGATTTCCTTTTTTGTCTCGGCAGGAGGTTGTGCCTGCACCAAAGCCATCGGTTTGATGTTTCATTCTTTGGTAGAATTTCCCGACTTCATTTTGACTCCTGTACATCTCAATTCGCTCACACTCACGTCTTTCCATTTCCTTTTTCTTTCTGCGGAATAGACGTTTCTCCTTTTCTCCAATTGCTACTGATTGCAGGGTTGCTCTTTACGCAGCATTCTTGGTTACTACTACATTTAATCGATCTAGTGACTGCATCAGAAGAATGGTATATACAAGAGCTACTGCTATAACCAAACTTCGCCCGGTCGTTTCTTAGACCCCAGCCTAGTAAAGCCTTAAGCCATCTTCTGCTTACCTCTAAATACATATGCGATGTAATCGTTCCATTCCTGAAGCCAGTTTTACCTTTGGAAATATTTCCTATTTGTAATGCAATTTTTTGCCTTTTGCGATTTATCACCCCTGATTTCGTTCCATTGCAGCGATGCAATGAATGTTTGTTTAAGCAAATTTCGCATTCATGAATCCCTGCTTGCTCTAGCACCACCTCCCACGTTGTAAACGAATTTCTACAATTTGGCATGTCAAACATTTTTTTGTTGTTGGGGTGTGGGGGAGGGCGGGAAGTGTGGAGCAACTATTTTACATAAAATTCATGAAATATTTTAATTTTTATTATTGAAATATGGTTTGCAATTGACTGCGTTCAATGAGCGGAAACTCCAAAAATATATATTTATTCAATGGCGCTTTTTATGCTGCTCTTTGGTGGTATCCTTTTTTACGGCAGCATTAAAAAAGGATACCACCAAAGCTGAAGCTGTCATTTTTTTTTTTTTTTTGTTAAAGTCGTTTGGATAACGGTCCGCTGTCGTTGTGCTATGAATAAAAAATTTCCCAGCATTTCCTTGTAGCACTATAGGAAGCCGGCATTCAACCAGGACCCCGTCCTTTGACGTCTCTTGTAGTCCTTTGTAGTTTTACACATGATTGGATCTCTGGCTCGGGTTTCCCCTCCATTGCGTCCTTTGTGGTATTTGTAGTGGTGCTCGTGTGAATTGTTTGCTTAATGATGATTCATTTCCATCCATTCATTCATTTATTCATTCGTTCAGCCATAAGCCTGAGTTTCTGTTCTGTTGCCACCTACAGCTCAGTCGTTCTTTCATTCGTTTTGCATTCATTTGCCATGATTTTGATTAAGGAACAAATACGATTATGAATGCGTAAAATGTGTTAAATCAAGTCAAGTGTAAGGCATGCGAAATGATAGACATTTTTAGAAATTCCTAGAATTATTTTCTACACTTGGCTCATGCAGACACAATGCCTTCAAGTGTCCATCAGAGCATATTTCAGGGATAGCATATTCCAAATAAAATAAAGATATCTAAGTTTAAAAATAAATGGAAAATTCTACTTAGAAATAAGTATGGGACTCCCAAAAATTTAAATGTTGCTAAAATTTGTATACCCAGCTTATTCGGTGAATTTTAAATTGGTTTAGGAGTTAACCTCTTTTTCTTCATTTCAGAGCTAAACATATTTTGTACAATTATAAATAAAAGAGTTAAGAGAAAGGGAGGGCGGACAGCGGAAGCGAAAAAACCGCGTAAACGAAAGAGTTGCATGACCGAAAATCTCCTGTAAGCGAAAGAGATGCGTTAGCGGAAGAGCCGCGTCAGCGAAAAAGAGTGAATATGTCGCATAACCAAAAATCTTGCGTAAGCGAAAGAGTCGCGTAAGTGAAAGAGTCGCATAAACGAAATAGCCGCGCTAGCTAAACAGTCGCGTAAGCAAAATTGTTGAGCCATCGAAAGTGTCGCGTAAACGAAATAGTCGCATAAGCGAGAGAGTCACGTAAGCGAAAAAGTGCAAATAGTCACGTAAGCGAAAGAGTAGCGTAATCGGAGGAGACACGTAAACTAGTCGGTGTCGTAAATGAAAGAATCGCGTAAGTGAACGATCTAGCTAGAGAGTTGCGTAAGATAGAGAGTCAACGAAAGAGTCGCTTTAGTTCAAGAGTGGCAAAAAAAGAGTCGCTTAAGCGAATGAGGCGCTTAAGTGGATGAGTCACGTTAGCAAAATAGACGTGTAAGCTAGAGTGCTGCGTAAACGAAAGTGTCGCGTAAGCGAAAGAGTAGCATAAGCGACAGAGTCGCATAAGCGAAAAAGTCGTACAAGCGAAAGAGTCGCGTAAACGAAAGAGAGCAAAATAGTTTTGTAAGCGAAAGAGAGCAAAAGGTTGCATAAGCGGAGGAGTCGCGTAGGTGAATGATCTAGCTAGAGTGCCGCGTAAACTAGAAAGTCGCGTAACATAGAGAGTCGCGAAACGAAAGAGAGCGAAAATGTCATGTATGCGAAAGAGATCGAAAAAGTCGCGTAAGCGAATGAGTTGCTTAAGCGAATGAGGCTTAAGCGAATGAGTCGCTTAAGCGAATGAGTCGCTTAAGCGAATTAGTCGCTTAAGCGAATGAGTGGCTTAAGCGAATTAGTCGCTTAAGCGAATGAGTGGCTTAAGCGAATTAGTCGCTTAAGCGAATGAGTCGCTTAAGCGAATGAGTCGCTTAAGCGAATGAGTCGCTTAAGCGAATGAGTCGCTTAAGCGAATGAGTCGCTTAAGCGAATGGGTCGCTTAAGCGAATGAGTCGCTTAAGCGAATTGGTCGCATAAGCGAATTGGTCGCATAAGCGAATGAGCTGTGTGAGTGAATGAATCGCGTTAGCGAATGAATGCCAATTGTCGGGAGGCTTTAAATAACCTACTGTTTTAAATTTCAGCCAAATCGGGTAATAAATAAAGCTTTTATGGG
>NC_081554.1:9634621-9769621 GCF_963082655.1 Stomoxys calcitrans
TGGGCCTCAGTATCACTCGATATTAAATGAATGAATTAAGGATGTGTGATAAATGATTATGGAGTCTATTTCAAGTTTATAATAAAATGTGTGCAAATTTGTTAATAATTGGAGACATTAAATATATGAAGAGGTTTTAGTTATACTCAGTGGCAAGGACTTTTGCCATAGAACATTTATAACTTGAAAGGGTAAGCGAAACAACCTTATAGGAGCATGTGAGTATTTCTGGAAGGATTAAAATTCTTTTTAAACTTTCCATATGAAAATGAAAATTAAAATCTTATATATCTTCCTATATATACTGGGTTGCCCAAAAAGTAATTGCGGATTTTTCATATAGTCGGCGTTGAAAAATTTTTTCACAGCTTGTGACTCTGTAATTGCATTCTTTCTTCTGTCAGTTAACAGCTGTTACTTATAGCTTGCTTTAGAAAAAAAGCGTAAAAAAGTATATTTGATTAAAGTTCATTCTAAGTTTTATTAAAAATGCATTTACTTTCTTTTAAAAAATCCGCAATCACTTTTTGGGCAACCCAATATAACAAGTAAGAGCGTGCTAAGTTCGGCCTGACCGAATCTTATATACCCTCCAGCATGGACCGCATTTGCCGAGTTCTATGCGCGGTATCACTTTTTAGGCAAAACAAAGAATATTGAATAAGAACTGTTATGCTATTGAAGCTATATCAAGTTATAGTCCGATTTGGACCATAAATGAATGCTTAGCATTGTAGAAGTCATTTTGTAATATTTCAGTTCATTCGGATAAGAATTGCGCCTTGTAGGGGCTCAAAAAGCAAAATCGGGAGATCGGTATATATGGGAGTTGTATCATGCTATTGATCGATTCAGACCATATTAGACACGTATGTCAAAGGTTATGAAAGAAACCGTTATACAAAATTTCTGCCAAATTGGATGACAATTGTGCCCTCTAGAGGCTCAAGAAGTCAAGATCCCAGATCGGTTTATATGGCAGCTATGCCAGGTTATGTACCGATTTGCGCCATACTAAGCACAGTTGGTGGAAGTCATAACGAAACACCTCAAGCAAAATTTCAGCTCTGATAAGAATCTCAAATCTGATAAAAATTGCGCCCTATAGCGGCCCAAGAATTCCAGATCCAAGACCGGTTTATATGGCAGCTACGCCAGGTTTGGACCATACTTCCCACAGATAATGGAAGTCATAACAAAATATTTCATGCAAAATTTCAGACTAATAGGATAAGAATTGCGCCCTCTAGAGGTTGAAGATCCTGGTGAGAACATCAGAAAAAACATTTTTCAGCGATGTTTTTCCCCTCCTAATGCTGGCAACATTTGTGAGGTACGATTCAAATCGGTTCATAACCTGATATAGCTGCCATATAAACCGATCTGGAATCTTGACCTCTTGAACCTCAAGAGGGCGTAATTATTAACCGATTTGGCTGAAATTTCGTACAACGGCTTCTCCCATGACAAATATGGTATGAATCGGTATTCAGCCTGATATAGCTCCCCTATAAACCGATCTCCCTATTTTTAATTTTTGAGCCCCTAAAAGGCCCAATTCTTATTCGATTTCGCTGAAATTTTACACATAGACATCTACTGTGGTCTCCAACACTCAATTCAATTAGCATAGCATTTCTTTTCTTTTATCCTTTGTTTGTCTAAAAAGAGATACTGGGAAAGAACTCGACCAATTCGATCAGTGATGGAGGGTGTATAAGATTCGACCCGGTCGAATTTAGCACGCTTTTACTTGCTGAAGATTATTTCATGCACATGGTGACCGTGACTGCGCCTCTAATGGTCCATCCGCTTAGTCCAATTTTGGCATACTCTTTCGAACATTTCGGCTGGTATCTCACGAAAAAGTGCTTCAATGTTGTCTCCCAATGCGTCCATTGAAGCAGACTTGTCTGTATAGACTGAGCTTTAAAGGCGTTAAATCGCACGATCTAGGCGGTCAATTAAGCGGTCCCGAAAGTGAAATAAAATGTTCACCGAACTCGCCTTTCATTAAGTCCATTGTTACGCGTGCTGTGTGGCATGTGGCACCGTCTTGTTGAAACCACATGTCATGCAAGTCAAGCTCATCTTACGGTAGCTTTCACATTCACAGATACGTTACGATTCGCCTCACCTTTGAAGAAGTACGGTCCAATGATGCCACCAGCCCATAAACCGCACCAAACTGTGACTCTTTCTAGATGCATTGGTGGCTCTTGCAATGTTTCTGGCTGATCTTCACTCCAAAATCGACATTTCTGCTTACTTACGTACCCATTGAGCTAAAAATGAGCTTCGTCGCTGAACACAAGAAGCGCACGATGAACTTTCTTAACAGAGCACGCATTTGCCAATAAAATTCAAATTAAATTCAATAATTTGCAAGTGTTGTTCGTTTGTAGGACGATTTATGGTTAAATTATAGACCAAACTGAAGATGTTTGACAGTGAAACAAAACACGAAACGTGAGCGTGATGTTAAAACTAGTGTTGCCAAAAAGATTATAGCTAAAAAATCACCCTATACTTTATGGGGTCACAGATTAAAATTTCTAGGTGTTAGAAATGGAATGACTTGATAAGTATACCCCCGTCCTATGGTGGTGGGTATAATGATAATATTAATCAAACGGCACAATGTAGGACTCAAATAACTTGTTTTTAGGAGTAGAGTACGAATCTGATATCCTAATTTGGCATCATGTAAAGGGGATGGATTCACTCTAATCTTAATGGACATTCATACGGACCATGATACAATAGAACCATGACATTTTTTTCCATCTTTAGGAGTTATAAACATATATGACCCATTTTAAAATCCGGCGGATCTGTGTAAAATTTCGTCTCTATGACGCTATGACGCAATAACAATGGAAGGACGGAAACGCACCTGACTTTCGGTTTATGGTCTTAAAATTTTACCACGATGAAGAATGTTTCGAAACAAAGCAAATAGAATAACCAAATGAATGTATCCCTCATCCCATCAAGTTGAGTAAAAAAATCCCATTTTGAAATGATAGGTTTAACATATTTGCTAAAAGTTCTTATTCTTAGTGGACACTCCCCCCTTTGGATGATTATGGTGCTGTTTTTCTCCAATCTAAATTTTACCCCATTTTTATTACTTGTTGTCCCTAATACATACTCGTATATCTTAAATGTGACAGTTTTAGAGATCCAGTAATTTCTCACAATTTGATCCTTAGGATTTCCTCAAACAACACTTCTGGGAGGGCGAAATTGCTTTTGTCTGACATAATACGTAAAACGAATAATTTCTTTGATATGTCTACAACAGTTGCTATGTGCATGGAATATAAAAAAAATATATAATCGCCATCGTTTTTCAATGGAAGAGTTTCTCATTTTCCTAACATTTGAACATTACAAATTTGATAAATGTCCGGGCAGAAAATTCCAACGCCATGCTCTCCAGAAATGAGAAAAAAAACACCAGTTCGTGTTTTTCTTGCAAAGGGGGAGGAGTGGGCATGGGTGGTATGGCAAAGCAAATATTGGGCATTCACTCTTATTTTCATTTGACAAATTGACAATATCATTGATTGATCGATTATTTTTACCATGGCTACTTGATTAAATGTTCTCATGATTTATGGCTGGTGTTGTACTGCCCATCGTCATCACCAGCCAGCATCAGCATTGTTGCCCATTTACATTAAATGCTATTGTGAAATGAATGCCCCATCCATGCTTTCAATGTCCTGGCGATTTCATGTTTGGTGTTTGTGTTGTTTTTTTTTTGTTTTTTTTTTTTTTGGTCAAATCGAATTTGACTTTAATCTATTATTTGTGTGCTCTCAAATGCCAAGTCTGTTTACTTTTGGGGATAAAATTTTCAAAATTTATGCGAAGCCACACTGACGGACAGCAGACCAAGCAGCCAGCCAGCCAGCCAACCAACCAACCAACTGCCTCATATCCTGCAAATCTGGTGCGGCCCATTGCGTCTGGCCGCCAACCATGCGTCTCCTGCGGCTTGGCATGGCCCCGCAAGTCCAACAAATTGAAGTGATAACCACAAATTAGTTACACGACCACAGTTTATGTCGTTGATATAAATATCAGAAATTGGAAATTTATTATTATCTCCAATAATGACAAAGGGAAATGGCAACGAGATACCTACACACAGAGAAAAAAAAATAATTTTGATTTATTTAAGGTGAAGTAAGGAAAGTATGAGACTTTAATTTGTATAACTCATACACCGAAAAAAAAAATTGATACCATATGTTATCAATGGTATTGATAGTGAAGCAATAC
Organism: Stomoxys calcitrans; assembly: GCF_963082655.1. Lineage (NCBI taxonomy): Eukaryota > Metazoa > Arthropoda > Insecta > Diptera > Muscidae > Stomoxys > Stomoxys calcitrans. The sequence goes on from NC_081554.1 coordinate 9,638,915, forward strand.
CGCGTATTAATACCAAAACATGTAAAAACGTGCCTCCACCCTCCACCATGGATCGCATTTGTCGAGCACTTTTCACAGTATCTCTTTTTAGGCGAGCTAAGGATAAAAGAAAAGAATTGCTATGTTATTGATCATTTCGGACCATAATTGAATTGAATATTGGAGACCATAGCAGAAGTCATTCTGTAAAATTTCAGCCAAATCTAGTAAGAATTGCGCACTTTAGGGGCTGAAGAAGTAAAATAGGGAGATTGGTTTATAGGAGAGCTGTATTAGGCTATAAACTGATTAATGCCATGTTTGACAACCTATGTAAGGTCATGTGAGAACCCTTTGTCCAAAATTTCAGCCAAATCGGATAAGAATTGCGCCATCTAGAGGCTCAAGAAGTCTAGACCCAAGATCAGTTTATCTGACAGCTATATTAGGTTATGGACCGATTTGAAATATTCTTAGCACAGTAGTTGAAAGTCATAACAAAACACCTCATGCAAAATTTCAGCCAAATCGGATAATAACTACGCCCTCTAGTGGCTCAAGAAGTCAAGACCCCTTATCAGTTTATATGGCAGCTATATCAGGTTATAGACCGATTTGTACTATACTTAGCACAGTTGTTGAAAGTCATAACAAAACACCTCATGCAAAATTTCAGCTAAATCGGATAATAATTGAGTCCTCTAGAGGCTCAAGAAGTCAAGACTCCAGATCGGTTTATATGGCAGCTATATCAGGTTATGGATCGATTTGAACCATTCTTTGCACAGTTGTTGAATGTCATAACAAAATATCTCATGCATAATTGTAGCTTAATGGGATAATAATTGCGCCCTCTAGTGGCTCAAAAAGTCAAGACCCCAGATCGGTTTATATGGCAGCTATATCAGGTTATGGAACGATTTGAACCCTACTTAGCATAGTTGTTGGATATCACAAAACACGTCGTACAAAATTTCGCTAATAAGAAGTATTGGTGCAAAATTTCAAGCGACTAGCTTAACTCCTTCGAACGTTAGCGTGCTTTAGACAGACAGACGGACGGACGGACGGACGGACGGACGGACGAATGGACGGATGGACGGACAGACGGACGGACATGGCTAGATTGACATAAAATGTCACGACGATCAAAAATATGTATACTTTATGGGATTTCAGACAAATATTTCGAGTAGTTACAAACAGAATGACGAAATTAGTATACGCCCATCCTATGGTGGAGAGCATGAAAATTGGGTTCAAGTACCCAGGAAGTTGCCCTAACCACAAAATGTGTAAAAACAGACAAAACAGACAAATATGGGGCTTAAATGAAAGGTATTCGAAAGTAGATTACGAATCTGGCATACAAAATCAGATCGAAGTGAAGGGGGTCACCCCACCCCCCAGAAACTCCCTAATGCGCATATGACCCATCATGATTTTATGGGACTCGGTTTGTTTGTTCCGTAGAATCAAAAAAGAAGACAAAGGCTATATAATTTGTAGATATCGGATGATGGCTGACCCTCCCCTTTACACCAAAATCGCCACCCAAAACCAAAAGAGGACTGATGGGCACAATATGGGTATCAAATGAAAGTTATAGGGAGACTAGAAAATAAAAATCATATTAAATTTTGGGTCCAAGTACCCAGGCGGCCGAACGATCCGCCGATTTAAGGTCTTAGACCCATAAAAAGCACATTTACTACCCGATTTTGCTGAAAATTGGGAGAGTGAGTTGTGTAAAGACACTCGATATCCTTTTTATTCCCACCACCCTTGGATGGGGGTATACTAACCTAGTCATTCCGTTTGTAACACCTCGAAATATTGATCTGCGACCCTATAAAATATATATATTCTGGATCGTCTCGACATTCCGATTCGATATAGCCATGCCCGTCCGTCCGTCTGTCGAAATCACGATAGAGGTAGAAAGTGTAAAGCTAGACGCTTGAAATTTTGCACAGATACCTAATATCGATGTAGGTCATTGGGGATGACATTTAGATATAGCTCCCATATAAAACGATATCCTTATTTGACTTCTTGAGCTTCTGGAAGCCGCAATTTTTGTCCGATTTGGCTGATATTTGGGCCACAATGTTCTCTTATGGATTCCAACAAATGAGTCAAGTACGGTTCGAATCGGTCTATAACCTGATAAAGCTCTCATGTAAACCAATCGCCAATTTGACTTCTTGAGCCCCTGGAAGTCGCAATTCTGGTCCGATTTGGCTGAAATTTAGCAAGAGAACACTATCTCTTATGACTTGCAAACACTGTGACGAGTACGGTTCAAATCGTTCAAGAATCTGATATAGCTCCTTTATAAACCGATCTCCCGATTTAACTTCTTGAATGCCGGTTTTCCCACAGTTTTTGTCCGATAAAGCGGAAATTTTGCACGCGATGTTCTCTTACCACCCACTGTGATGGTGGGTTCCCAAAATTCGGCCTGGCCGAATTAAGCACGCTTTTACTTGTTGAATTTGGCGCAGATCGGTCCAGATTTGGATATAGCTGACATATAGACCGATCTCACGATTTAAGATCTTGGCCCATATAAAGAGCATTTATTGTCTGATTTCTCCGAAATTTGGAACAATGAGATGTATTAGGCCCTTCGACATGGTTTTTAATTTGGCCCAGATCCGACCAGGTTTAAATATAGCTGCCATATAAACCGATTTCTTGATTAAAGGTTTTGGGCCCATAAAAGGCACATTTATTGTCCTATGTAGCCGAAATATGGGACAGTGAGTTGTGTTAGGTCCTTCGATATCCCTCTTCAGTTCGGCCCAGATCGGTTCAGTTTAGGATATAGATGCCATATAAACCGATTTCTTGATTTAAGGTTTTGGGCCCATAAAAGGCACATTTATTGTCCTATGTAGCCGAAATATGGGACAGTGAGTTGTGTTAGGTCCTTCGATATCCCTCTTCAGTTTGGCCCAGATCGGTTCAGTTTAGGATATAGATGCCATATAAACCGATTTCGCGATTTAAGGTTTTGGGTTCATAAAAGGCGCATTTATTGTTCGATGTCGCCGGAATTTGGGAGAGTGAGTTGTGTTAGGCCCTTCGATATCCCTCTTCAATTTGGCCCAGATCGGTTCAGTTTGGGATACAGATGCCATATAGACCGATCTCTTGTTTCAAGGTTTTGGGCCCATAAAAGGCGCATTAATTGTCCTATGTAGCCGAAATTTGGGACAGTGTGTTGTGTTACTCCCTTCGACATCCTTCTCCAATTTGGCCCAGATCGGTCCAGATTTGAATATTGTTGCCATATAGACCGATCTCTTGTTTTAAGGTCTTGGTCCCCTAAAATTTGTTGTTCGATTTCACCGAAATGTTGCACAGTGAATTATGTTAGACCCGGGTATTTACCCATTTATACCCAAAAGCTGGGTATTTATAATTTTGCAGACATCTTGGGTATAAGAACATTTTGCAAAAAATTTTTGATGATTTCGTATTCTTTGTAGATAAATTCTGATCTCAAAAAATCGGATTATAATTATATATAGCCGCTATATAGGCCGATCTCTAGACTTACAGTCTTGAGGCAATAAATTGGTATTTTTCATCCGATTTCGATGAAATTTCGCACAGTGAGATCCGGTAGACCCCCTACCCATTTATGTGAAGTGTGGTTCAGATCAGGCTATATTTGGATATAGCTGCCCTATAGACAGATCGTCCGCGATATAGGCTATTTAGGCCATAAAATATCCATTTATTACCCGAATGCGATTAAATTTGGCACAGTGTGTTATGGTAGACCTCTACCCATTCTTGTCAAATGTGGTTTACATCGGACCATGTTTGGATATAGCTGCCATATAGACCGATCTCTCGATATAGTGTAATGAGTCAATAAAAGGAGCCATTTTCATTCTAGTTCGATGAAGTTTGGCACAGTGAGTTCTGGTAACCCTCCTAACCCTTTTGTTAAATATGGTCCAGGTCGGACCATATTTGGATATGGCTGCCATGTAGGCCGATCTCCCGATATTGAGTTTTGAGCCCATAAAAGGATGATTTTGATGAAATTGGAAAGAGTGCGTTTTGATAGACGTCTTCGCCTTTGTGTCGAACTTCGTTGGGTATTTACCCGTCTTGTACTCTCTCCGTTCTATGGATCCGGATATTCGGTTGAAAACTTCACTCTAAATGTTCTCTCGATGGGAGACTAATTTATAGTCAGAGTGGTACCCCAACGGCCGGATATTCGCTATAGCTCCAAATTTTCTCTCAATGGGAGACAATAATAACTCCCTTTATGCCAATTAAAACTTCTATCAATTTTTCTTAGTGTAACCTACTTCTAACCCCATTAATATACCCACAATTGTGGGTGTATTAATAAGGCTACACACACAGGTTACATAGCCACTCGCAAACAGTCGGTTGAACATTAGGCACATGGGATTATTTACTTGCATTCATTGTCTGCATTAGTCTAGCCCAAGCTCATCTCTATATATGCGTGTGTGTGTGTGTTAGTATTTTGTGCAAGGTGCTTATGTGCGAACGTTTGTAATTTAATTACTTGCCTGATATTTGTGGTTTATGTGGCAACTTAATTTGTGGTCAAAATGTAATTTCAATACGTTTTTTTAAACTTTTTCAATCAACCATCCAACAAAACGAAAACTAAGAGGAAACTAATTTTTTTTTATGCACCCCGACCAACTACCACAAGGTAGCAGTAGAGAGTATATAGAGGATAGGAGAGCACATGATTGATTTGCAATCCATAAATGAGAACTCAAGGCTTTCGTTGCGGTTACCAAGTCCTCACCCAAATGCATGACCTTTTAAACCACAAAAAAAAAAGAAAATCAATCTCTCATACTACACAGACCTGTGCTGTGTTGTGTCGTTCTGTTGACCAGGAAATGTTGCAATATTTTAAAATGTAACCTTTATTTGTCCCTGTGAGCCTTGGACCATTTTTACTCTCTTACCTTAAGATGAAGATTGATTACGGGGGCTAATGGAAAATCTGTTGTAATGATTTTTGTCTTTTTTCAAATTTATTTCATATCCTTAAATGAAGGACGAAAAAATGTCATAGAAAACTGAACATATATTTACAACATGAGAATAAGCATAAACAGCATGGGGCTTATGAATGAAGATTTTTTGCACTGATTAAGAAAATGTGCAAAATTCATCAAAAATATTAGGAAAATATGGAAAATATTAGGTAAAAAACCATAAAATTCTGCCGGGGTGAACATTGGAAATCAATGGAACATAAGCGAAATGTATGGCTAGAGCACTTGAGGAAATGTAACTTAGGAACCGACATGTGCAAGCTGTGGTCTAATCATAAGTCACTTTCTAACCCCTGCATGGATGATAGTGATTTTTGGCGATGCACATTGGGCCAAACGCCGAAAAATTAGAAAGAAGTCCACAACTTTATACCTGATCTGAGTGGGAAAAAAAAAAGACATTTGTGGAGAAAGACGTAGGCTTTTCAGTAAAATGGTGTTGTTTATCTAATTCTTTAGTTCAGGGTAAGATACAGGGTGTCACAGTTGACCAGTTTCCACTTCTCCAACATTCAAGGGGCTATAACTTTTGATCTACTACTGTACTCTGGAGGACCCTGGAGATGGAGCTATAAGGCAATCATACCTATCTACAAATTATATGCCTTAAGCTTATAAAGCTTCACCTGTTCATCATTTGGCTGAAATTTGGGGCGGGGTGTTTTATTAGGTCAATCTACAACTGTGCCGAAAATAGTCCAGATCGGCCCAACTTAAGGTATAGGTCACCACCAATTTTAGTATTTTTGCTCTGAAACCCATATTTGTGCTTCAATTTTTCTAAAACTTTGCAAGCGACATTTTCTCGACAGGGCAAAAGTCTATTCCAACCCATGGTCGAATCGGCCAATATTATGATGAAGCTCCCATATTAGGGTACATTTCACAAAAGAGACTTTTACACCGAGTTAAGTGAAGTATAAATGGAATGTAAAGTAGATGGCATCAGAGTTTGTGAATGTTTAATACATCGTTGGAAAGGTTGGGAAATTTCCCTTAAAATGCATACTGCGTAAATTGAGGGGTCGGCTTTTATGACTAATGGCGAAGACAACTAAAAAATTTGGAATATTTGACGATTTTCAAAAATGGACTTTTATGTTACCGGTTGCATAAAATTGGATAAGATAGAGATATTCGCATGATTCTTTCTGTGTTTTGTGGAAGAAGTGATACAGATGAAAAGTCCTCACAAGTCCCTCCAAGCATTGACTAAAAGTAAGAAAGCATATAAGCATTTTTGATCGTTTTTCAAGTTTTTTTGCCTGTATGGGCGAGATCATAAAATTTTTACAATTTTTTTTTGTTTCGTCTTGAGATTGTCTTGACATTTGCAGTCGACATAGCCATGTCCATCCTTCTGTTAATCAGTCCGCCTATATGTCTGTCTGTCGAAAGCACACTAACTTTCCAAGGAGAAGAGCTAGGTGCTAGAAATTTTGCGCAAATACTTCTTGTTAGTGCAGGTCGCTTGGGATTGAAAATGCGCCAAATGGGTCCATGTTTTGGTAGGGCTGCCATATAAACCGATAACGTATTTTGACTCCGTGAGACTCTAGAGCGCGCATTTCTTATCCGATTTGGCTGAAATTTTGTACCAAGTGTTTCAATCTGCCTTCAAATAACTTCACCTATTATGGTTCATAACCTGATATAGCTTCCATATGGATCTTGACTTCTTTAGCCGCTAGAGGGCGCAATTATTATCCAATTTGGCTGAAATTTTACATAAAGTGTTTTATTCCAACTTCCAACAACTGTGCCAAGTATTGTTTAAATCGGTTCATAACTCGATATAGCTCCCATATTAACGGATTTTGGATCTTGTCTTCTTGAGTCGCTAGAGGGCGTAATAATTATCCGATTTCGCCAAAGTTTGCAATAAGTGTTTTGTTCTAACTTCCAACAACTGTGCTAGGTATTGTTTAAATCGGTTCATAACCTGATATAGCTCCCATATGAACCGATTGTGGATCTCGACTTCTTTAGCCGCTAGAGGGCACAATTATTATCCGATTTGGCTGAAATTTAACATCAAATGTTTTGTTCTTACTTCCAACAACTGTGCCAAGTATGTTTTAAATCGGTTCATAATCTGATATATCTCCCATATAACCCGATGTCGGATCTCGACTTCGTGAGCCACTAGAGGGCGCAATAATTATCTGATTTGGCTGAAATTTTACGGGAAGTGTTTTGTTCCAACTTCCAACAACTGTGCTAAGTATGGTTTAAATCATTTCATAACCTAATATAGCTCCCATATACACCGATTTCAGATCTTGGCTTCTTGAATCGCTAGAGGGCGCAATTATTATCCGGTTTGGCTGAAATTTTGCAAGAAGTGTTTTTTTTTAACTACCAATAACTGCGCTAAGTATGGTTTAAATCGGTTCGTAAGCTGATATAGCTCCCATATAACCTGATCTCGGATCTTGACTTCGTGAGCCTCTAGAGGGCGCAATTACTATCCGATTTGGCTGAAATTTAGCTAGAAGTTTTTGTTCTGACCATCAAAAATTGCGTCAAGTCAAGTCTAAATCCTTTATGTGCGAAAATAAAATTCCATGTTGCCTTTATACACTGCTATATACGGATTTTGAGTTTTAAGCCCATACAGCCCCATTTATAACGAGATTTCGCAGAATTCTATGGCGATTTCCGTAATCACACTAGAACTTAAAAAAATTAAAATATTGAACTGAAATTTGACAAAGATTCGTCTTTTTGCTGCACGCAGGTTAGGTTTTTGAACGTGCCAAATCGGACTATATTTAAATATAGCTGTCTCTGCCCAGCGCTCTAAGAGATATACTTCAAGAAGCTCTACGTGCAACAGCAAAATGGGCTACCGAAATTGGTCTAGGTATAAATCCGTGCAAGACAGAAGTAGTTCTTTGCAGCAAGAGATACAAACCGCCTGCGGGGAAACCTGTCTCCTTTGGTGGATAAAATGTTCCATTTACAGAAAGCGTATAATACCTGGGTGTTTTGCTGGACAGGAAATTGAACTTCAAATCCTAAATTTTGGAAAGGGCAAGAAAGGCCACCAGAGCCATTGGGAAAAGTTGGGGACTAGAACGCGTGTCATGCACTGTGTATATACTGCAGTTGTCAGACCAATAATGCTATATGGTGTTGTGGTCTGGTGGACGGCGCTTCAAAAGTCCATCTACTGCTCAATCCAAGGCTCGTTTGCGCACCACCGCCGCACTGAGGACGACACCATCTGATGCACTAAATTTGAGCCGCTTTTTGATAAAAACTACTGTACCACTATTGCTGATAGCTCCGATGGAAACTACGATATCCCTGGTAACAGAAGTTACATAGACTTCTATACGGATTGTTCCAAACTAAATGACCAGGTGAGCTTTGGGGTGTACCCAGAAGATCTAGAACTGGTTACATCGAAAAGCTTACCCGACCACAGCTGTGTGTATCAAGCGGAGATCCTTGCAATTAAGGAAGTGGTGGAATGGCTAACATATAATGTCATCCCGACGATTGGCATTATCTTCTCAGACAGCCAGGCAGCCATTAAATCCCAGTAGAACGTACTTCTAAACACAAAAACCGCCCTCGACTGTCGCAAATCTCTCAACGAGATGGCTGAACAGTTCTAAGTCACCTGTTCTGGGTGCCGGGCCACAGAGATATCCCAGGGAACTGTAAAGCGGGTGAGCTTGCGAGACTAGGAACTACCTTACAAATTCCAGGGATACTGGAATCTGTGGGTATTCCTCTAGCGACATGTAAGCTAAGTTTTCAGGACCAGGCCCGAAGGACAATCAATGATTGATGGTCACAAAGAGGGGGCTATGAGAATTCCAAAACTATGGGGCCTAATGTAGACTTGAAGAGGCCTAAGGACAACGAATGACAGATGGTAACAAAGAGAGGACTGTGAGCATTCCAAAACTAAGTTGCCTAATCTAGATTTGAAGAGGTCTACTGCTTTGTCATGGGCTATAACAGACGTCTTTGTCATTTTGTCCCTCATGACAGGTCACTGTCTATTTGGAAAACATGCTAACAGACTGAAAGGTTGCCAGCAACGACTGTCGCAGAATCTGTGAGGACATCGAAAATGAAGAGACTGTAGAACACCTTCCGTGTGTGTGTGTCCCACTAGCAGTCAGAAAGAGTTCCACTTTAGGTTCTCATTTCTTTGAGAACCTGTCTGATTTAACGAATGTGAACATTTGCAAGTTTTTGGGCTTTTTAAGGCGATCTGGATGGTTCAACGGTAGGAACTATTGGGTTGCCCAAAAAGTAATTGCGGATTTTTTAAAAGAAAGTAAATGCATTTTTAATAAAACATAGAATGAACTTTAATCAAATATTTTTTTTCACTTTTTTTCTAAAGCAAGCTAAAAGTAACAGCTGATAACTGACAGAAGAAATAATGCAATTACTGAGTCACAAGCTGTGAAAAAATTTGTCAACGCCGGCTATGTGAAAAATCCGCAATTACTTTTTGGGCAACCAGTAGAAGGCATCTTCCTTCTTCTGTTCCTGTGGAATCACAATGGACGTCTAAGTGAGTCTGATGGTAGACTGCCACATAAACCGAACCTAACCTAAGCCTCCCATCATCCGATCATCATATGGTCCAGATGACACTATATTTAAATATAGCTGCCATTTAGACCAATCGTCCACTTTAGGGTCTTAATCCACTAAAAAGCGGATTTATTGCCCGATTTCGCTGGATCTTCGACTTGTATAGGGATTCTTGGGGCCTGAATCAAATATGATCCAAATTAACCCCTTCTGAATACAAGTAAAGATATGGTAGAGGAGAATTAATTAGCTGGAATAAATAAAATATCTATTGTGGTGGGTATCCAAAGTTCGGTAGGGTCGGACTTAATGCCTTTTTACTTGTTTTATAATATTTTTGAACATATTTCTTAATGGCAACCCTTTGCGCTGTATATCCTTGTGTTTATTAAACGACAACAATAACAACACTAATCCTTTTTTTTGGGGACCCACGTTCAAGCTGCAAAAGCTAAATGGAATGTCTTCATCTGAGGGTGCACATTTGGACGAATTTGCCATGAATCAATTTCTTTTTAAGCATCTGTTAAGTCATATGTTAAAAATGGACATGTGTCATTTGACACTTAATAAGAAACTAATGCGTTATCCCCTCCCCCCCCACAAAACGTATGTGTCACACAGCCATGGGTGTCGGTGTTGTCGTTGTGCAAATCAATTCTTAGTTATTCGTAGTTTGTTTGCTTTAGACATCCTGTGCTTTTGGCAGTCCTTTCCGTTTTCTATCGAACAAAAAAAAACGCATCACATTTCAGTTGATTGTATTCTCCTACTCCACTAGCCTGCCTTTCAACTATGGATTGATTGAGTATGAGTGAGTGTGTGTGTGTATGTGTTATTCTTCTATTTTGGTTTTTTGTGATTTTTGTTTTTCTTTTAGGGTTCTTGATTTGGTCTTTTGATGAGAGCAAGGCAACAAATGCCGAAGAGGAATAAAAACAGTTCATGTTTCACGAAAACAAAAATATTTGACTTGATGAAATATTAGCAACATGAAAAATCACTTTGAAAATATGCTCAAATTAACTTTGCAATCACTCCTAAAGATGTGCCTTCTACACAGAGGAAGATGGAGAGAGAGATAGAGAGAGAGAGAGAAAGGGTAGGCATTCAACCATGTGCAAATGTACCCAGACACTAGCATACATAACAGTTTGCCCTAACACATGCTTCATACACCTTAGCATTACATTGTAAATGGGGCGTTATTTGTTTAAGAGAAATGGTTTGAGTTGGATGGAGGGGGAGGGGGGTAGGTAATAGGGAAAAGGGCTACATTAGAGGCACCTTTGAAATTTGACAACTGTTGACATAGGTAAACTCGGCCAGGTACTCAATCTTCTTTTGTTTAATAACAAAAATCGTATTAGGTTCATTTTAATCCTTACCAAGGCAAAATCCTGTTTATCATGTTGACCTTTGACTTTATTGTGTAGGCATTTATTTTTTACATGCTTAAGCGAATACGCCATATGTTGGGAAAATACATTTAAATTTTGTATACCCTGCGCCATAGGATGGGAGTGTACTAACATCCTCATTCCGTTTGTAAAACATGGAAATATTGGTCTAAGACCCTTCAGAGAAAATATATTCCTGATCGCCATGACCTTTCAAGTCGATCCAGCCATGTCCTTCCGTCTGTTTGTGGAAAGTATTCTAACTTTCGAAGGATTATAGCTAGGAGATTGAAATTTAGCATAAATATTTCCTATTAGTGTAGATCGGTTGGGATTGCAAATGGGCCTAATCGATCCATGTTTTGATATAGCTGTCATGTACACCGATCTGGAATCTTGACTTCTTGAGCCTCTAGACGTTGCAATTCTTATCTGATTTTGCTGAAAATTTTTTTTGAGGTGCCTTGTAATGACTTCCAAGAACTGGGCTAAGTATATTCAAAATCAGTTCATAACTGGATATATTGGGTTGCCCAAAAAGTAATTGCGGATTTTTCATATAGTCGGCGTTGACAAATTTTTTCACAGCTTGTGACTCTGTAATTGCATTCTTTCTTCTGTCAGTTATCAACTGTTACTTTTAGCTTGCTTTAGAAAAAAAGTGTAAAAAAAGTATATTTGATTAAAGTTCATTCTAAGCTTTATTAAAAATGCATTTACTTTCTTTTAAAAAATCCGCAATTACTTTTTGGGCAACCCAATAGCTGTCATATAAACTTATCTCCCGATTATACTCCTTGATATAGCTCCCATATAAGCTCCTTTCCTGATTCTATCTCTCGAGCCCATATGAGACACAATTCTTATCACCAAACTCTGCTTGGCACGCAGGCCACTGTAGCGCAGAGGTTAGCATATCCGCCAACGATGTCGAACGCCTGGATTCGAATCCTGGCGAAACCATCAGAAAAAATTTTCAGTGGTGGTTTTCGCCCTCCTAATGCTGGCAACATTTGTGAGGTACTATGCCATGTAAAACTTCTCTCCAAAGAGGTGTCGCAATGCGGCACACCTTTCGGACTCAGCTATAAAAAGGAGGCCCCTTATCATTGAGCTTAAAAATTAAATCGAACTGCACTCATTGATATGTGAGAAGCTTGCCCCTGTCCCTTAGTGGAATGTTCATGGGCAAAATTTACAACCTCTGTTTGCCTATAAAGAGATATAAAGCATCGGCCCGGCCGAACTTAACACTCTTTTACTTGTTATACCCACCACCGAAGGATGGGGGTATATTCATTTTGTCATTCCGTTTGCAACACATCGAAATATCAATTACCGGCGCTATAAAGTATATATATTTTCTTGATCAGCGTAAAAATCTAAGACGATCTAGCCATGTCCGTCCGTCAGTCCGACTGTCTGTTGAAATCACGCTACAGTCTTCAAAAATAGAGATATTGAGCTGAAATTTTGCACAGATTCTTTTTTTTGTCCATAAGCAGGTTAAGTTCAAAGATGAGCTATATAGGACTATATCTTGATATAGCCCCCATATAGACTGATCCACCGATTTAGGGTCTTAGGCCAATAAAAGCATCATTTATTGTCCGATTTTGCTGAAATTTGGGACAGTGAGTTGTGTAAGACCCTTCGACATACATCGTCAATTTGGCTCTGATCGGTCCAGATTTGGATATAGCTGCCATATAGACAGATCCCCCGATTTAGGGTCTTAGGCCCATAAAAGCCATATTTATTATCCGATTTTGCTGAAATTTGGGACAGTGAGTTCTGTTAGGCACTTCGACATCCTTCGTCAATTTGGTTCAGATCGGTCCAGATTTGGATATAGCTGCCTTATATACCAATCCTCCGATTTAGGGTCTTAGGCCCATAAAAGCCATATTTATTATCCAATTTTGCTGAAATTTGGGACAGTGAGTTGTGTAATACCCTTCGACATCCTTCGTCAATTTGGCTCTGATCGGTCTAGATTTGGATATAGCTGCCATATAGACCGATCCTACGATTTAGGGACTTAGGTCCATAAAAAGCGCATTTATTGTCCGATGTCGCCAAAATTTGGGACAGTGAGTTAAGTTAAGCATCTTGACATACTTCTGCATTATGGCACAGATCGGTCCAGATTTGGTAATAGCTGCCATATAGACCGATCTCTCGATGTAAGGTTTTGGGTCCATAAAAGGCGCATTTATTATCCGATTTTGCTGAAATTTGGGACAGTGAGTTGTGTTAGACCGATCACTCAGATCGGTCCAGACTTTGATATAGCTGCCATATAGACCGATCTCTCGATTTAATGTTTTGGACCCATAAAAGGCGCATTTATTCTCCGATGTTGCCGAAATTTGGGACAGAGAGTTAATTTAAACCCCTCCACATATTTCTGCAATTTGGTTCAGATCGGTCCTCACCAATAGATAAAAACAAGACTTTTTATTGCTGTTTGATGCAGACCGCCATCGTAGCACAGTGGAATAAAATCTAAAAACAAAATTAGTAAAAAATTTGCAAAGTTTGAATTTAAAATAGTTAGAGATGAGGTGCTATTGAGATTATTGGAAACATTTCAAGGCCCTAGATGCTCCGGGCGCCTCTTAAATGGGCCCTTAAGTTGGTCACATCGGCATTTCGAAAAATTGTTCTGGTTTCCATATCGTCATTTGTGGTCCAATTTTCAAAATCCTGTTTTGCTGAATAGAGCTCGAAAATCCCTGCAAAAAAAGTCCGCATGAGATATACAATATCTCTACTGGTTTCGGGGATATGCGACTTTTTGTTTTTGAAATGTTGTCCGAGATTGGCGTCGTATTTGCAAAGCATTTATGGCTTGACTTTCATCTTGATGCACGATTACCATTGGTGACTTTGTTGCGGTATGCGTCATCATCCTAAAAGGGAAAAATTGGAATTTTCTGACAAAATTTAATTTTTTCTTCGAATTTCTGAGCTCTATCCATAAAAAATAGTAAAAGCGTGCTAAGTTCGACCGGGCTGAATCTTGGAAACCCACCACCATGTATTCTGCTAAAAATGTATACAAAAGCCAGTAAGGAAGGGCAAAAGTCGGTCGGTGCCGATTGTATAATACCCTACACCTACCCTATAAGTACAATAGGACCCCTATATCTAATTCTGAACCTATTTTGATGGACCTCGGCGAGCAAATATGTTCAAACTGTAAAAACTACGGTTGACAAATGACAACATTATGGCAAATACCCCAAAATCTGACTAAGGTATATATGGGAGCTAGATCTAATTCTGAACCGATTTCGAGCAAACTTCTCAGATAATGTGGCAGTCGTCGAGGAAAGCGTTGTGCAAAATTTTGACAAGATTGGTCAAACAATGCGCTTGCAGTGACTTTAGAAGTGAAAATCGGGCGATATACATATATGGGAGCTATATCTAAATCTGGGCCGATTTCTATGAAATTCCCCAGTAATATTGAGAGTCATAAGAAAATCTTTCCTGCAAAATTTCGACAGAATCGGATAACAAATGAGCACTTTTTTGCAATATTTCTCAAAATCGGACGAACATATACATGAGAGCTATACCTAAATCTAAACCGATTTCGAGCAAACTTCTCAGATGCTGTGGCAGTCGTCGAGGAAAGCGTTTTGCAAAATTTTTGACAAGATGGGTCAATAAATGCGCTTGCTGTGACTCTAGAAGTTAAAATCCGACGATATACATATATGACAGCTATATCTAAATCTGAACCGATTTCTATAAAATTCGTCTGTAATATCGAGAAGCCAGAGAAAATCCTACCTGCCGTATTTCGAGAGAATCGACTAACAAATGACCATTTGATTGCAATATTACTGCAAATCGGCCTAGAATATATATATGAGAGCTATATCTAAAACTAAACATTTTGTAAAAAAATTCCTTTATTACTGAATTTTCTCCTTTACATCTCACAGCTAGCTCAATACATCATTTTGTTGTAGATTTAATTCTTAAGCTACTTCAAATCATGCCATTAAAAATACACAATCAAAACCATTTCGGCTAGCTGCTGCTGATAGTCTCCTCAGGCCTTACATCCACGGATGCCCTTAACAACATAAAATTGAATTAACAAACAAAACCTTTGCATATATTTCACCCTTTCTTGGGGCATTCTTTAACATTTTGGCCAAATGACCAGCTTTGATGTCTTTAATATCCTCAATTTATCCCATTTAATGCTAATGAATAAAATTTGATTTGACCTGCTGTGGAATAGGCCAGGATTAATTTTATCTATTTCGAAACACCAAAACAAATGACGTGGCTAGGCCAAGTATTTCAATCTTTCAAATAAAACTCCTCAACCAAATTACAATTTTTGGACCATAAATTACACATACAGCTCAACGTATACAAAGACGGACAGAGGCATAGACATTCATGGATCACCATGGACACACATACACTGAGAGGCCATTCATTTAAATCTTGTTTTTATCAGCAAAGAAAGAAAGAAATAAACATTTAACGAGCTATTTTTATGACTCAATAAGCAATAAAGCAGCAGCAACAACCAGAACATCATCAACAACAACAACAACACTACCACAATTGCAAATGCCAGCATCCGCATCCGCACCCATAGAACCGACCACCACCACCACCACCCACCCCTGCCTAAGGCAGTGGCCAAAAACTTTGGTTTATTAAAATGAAGCCTGGCAAAACATAAATAAATCTTAAAATTACACACTAAACTTTCGTTGCTTGTTGTTTGGCAATGCCCCTACTTCCCCTATGGCTGATGTCCTTATTTGCTTTTGTAGCACACTCTGGCCACCTCATGTGGTATTGGTTTGGAGGCATCGTAGACATAAATAAAAAAAATATTGTAGAAATAAAACGAAAGAAAAAATAAAATAAAAATGCCTCAGAAAAGTTTGCTGCTCCTTGCAGAAAATCTACATACGCGTAACAGAGCCATCAGACTTACTAATAGCCGACGCCGCCATCGACGTCGCCGACGCCTTAGATAGGACAGGTCCTGGAGAGCAGAAATAAAATGTAAATGGACTTTTTACAATTGCTTGGCCCAAGGCATTTGACCCCTGCAGCGAAATGGCAATTGTAGGTAAACGAGCCGAAGTTGTCTTAAATTTCTGGCCTTGTATCAAAGTTACAGAGTTGCCACAGAAAAAAAAATTAATTATCAAAACCTATGAGACTAAATTAAAATTTCATTAAAAAGTTGCATAATTAAAAAATTTTTTCAAAAAAAAAAAAAAAATCAATGTACGACTTTTAAGGACACCCCCACCAAGCGCGTTGCGCCAAGTTTGGTAGGATGCAACCTCTGGTATCCTTTTTCCATTGAAAAAAAAAACTTTCACTCATGAAGCTAATCTCTAATGTCAATTAAATAGAAAAAATTAATTTTTGGCAATTTTATTTTGTATTTGAAAACAAACGGCATCACTGTCCCCCGACTGGGGAAAAGTGAAGGCATTAGAATCCTAGTAGAATATTTGGTCTCACCATAAGACGCCTCGATAGACCACCATGATATATTTACAATAACATTACGAGCAATGCACTTTAAAAGCAACAAACCAAACACTTACTTGCTGCCATATGGGATCCTTAAGGCAAAAAACACTCTCTCACACAAGCACACACACACACTCACTCCCACACATATGCTTAGCTGCCAATGGCTGGCTGGTATATGGGTGTCTGATATAAATGTTAAGTAAATGCACACATTAAGTGTCTAAGTTCTCCGACAATATTTCAATTGCAAGTTAAACTTGCCATGGAAGCCACACCAAGTCAAGACTTCCGTTCTATTGAATAAGCGATTTGAGTGTATGAGTGTGGATGAATGAGAGTGTAACCATAAACCCACAATTCCTTTTTCACCAAAGCCTTACAGTCGAATCTATTGCTTTCGCCTACTGTGGTAAATGCCAAGTGTGTTGGTTTCAACATCATAAAAGGGTTTAGTTTGCAAAAAAAAAAAGAAACAAACAAACAACACAAACAAACCGTCTACCCAAGGAAACATTAGAGAATTATTTGCTGTGCAAAACTATTTGAGTATGAGAAAGAGAAAAAAGTGCACAAAAGCAGGAAATATTTGAAATGGCACATTGAGGTTGAATATGACAAAAACCCCTTCACCAGCATATCAATATTTGAAGTGTCTATTCAAAGTGGGAGCGGCTTGAAATTTTGAACACCTCTTTTTAGGCTTTATTCCTTCCAGGACAAAGTATTGCAGTGAGGCTATAGGGCCATAATAAAAACGATAAGTACAAATAGCTGCGGCAACAAGTTAAACAGGTTAATACTGGGAAAGACGGGAACGGATAATGGAAAAGCCTGAATAAAATCGAATGCACAATCTGTCAGACAAAATACAATGCAAATAAACTTTCATCAGATCGGGAGATCTACTACCATCATCAAAATCCTATGAAAAATGCACCATTTATAAATTTTATATGGGAAATGGTCTATACTTTTATTTTGGTTTTTTAGTGGTCTTATACAACTCACTATGCTCTCTCACTTATACATACCCTAGCTTCAGGAGACCAGTCCCTATGGCATCTAAAATTCCAAATGTTAATCCGATCCGGACCATATTGGGTAAAGATACCAAGGGGCCTCAAGCAGCCCACCGTGAAATATATCAGCGAAATTTGGATACAAATAAACGTTTTCGGGAGATCGGTATATATGGGGGCTATTTCGAAATATGATCCGTTCAGAACAATACTCAACAAGGATTTCGAGGGGCGTCACTTACTTCACTGATTCAAACTTCAAAGCAATTGGGAAAAAAATGCTCCAGTTATGGGCTTCTGACCCCAAATATGTAAATTTGTCTTCATGGCGGCTATATCCAACTATGGTCCAATCTGCACCATACCCAGCATAAATATCAAAGATTTCAACACAACTCAACGTTTCAAATTTCAGCAAAATCTGATGACAAATTCCCCTTTTTATGTCCCTTTTAATAGGGATATCCATTTATATAACAGCTTTATCCAAAAATGGTCCAACCTGTACCAAACTCAACAAGGGTATGGAGTCGACTAATACGCGACACGCGTATTGTGTGGGATGTGACAACCCTGATGCAAGTCAAACTCTTGCATTTTGGGAAAAAAAGGAAAACTGTTTCCCATGTCACGCCCCTAATTTTGTTCATGTCTGGTATTGTGTCCCCGCCTAAGTACCGGTGGCTTTTAGCAGCGAAAGCTGGGCAAAGCCAAGCAAAGTCCACAAGCCCTACACATGCCACTTGTCGCACCGATCTCCAATATGTCCCGTTATGATACAGAAAGCTATACTGACCTCCTACTTACTTTCTATCGGAAATAGCCTCATCCTTTCACGATCTGTATCACCCCATAGGATTTTTGCCGTTCTACCGACTGTTTTGCTGATCCACAGTGTTATATGCGCGTTCGTCGCCAACGGCCTTATCTCGGAATGCGTCGATGCGAAAGGCTTCGGGTTAACCATGTTTATTGAAGGCACTTCTCTGACCTTCGCCGCCAAATCGTCTGCCCTTTCATTCCCCTTTACCCCGTTATGGCACGGCACCCTAATGTTCCGGATTGTGCCATCTTCAGAGAAGGCGTTAATCTCCATCTTACAAAACCAAGATTGTACGAGATCTTGCCGTGCTGGTTGTTATTGCCCTTATGGCCATTTTACTGGTCGTAAAGAAGTTCACACTCGACGTCCTTGCGTTAGCACCACTTCACCTCACGCATTCCGTGATCGCCCGGATCTCCGCCTGCAAGATCGTATTATGGTCAGGCAGTTTAAAACATATCTCAGTCCTTGGGTTCTCAATGTAGAAACCCAGGTCAACTCTGTCCTCAAGCTTTGATCCATCCGTGTAACATGATCTTCGACACAGCAATACTAGGGTTCCGTCAGTCCAAGACTGTGCTGCTGGTCTTAGGTATCCGATCCGAAACCCCTTCCCTTCCTTTCAGGTTTCCTATCGTCGCCTCGATTATACCACGATGGTATGCGCTGCTCCCATTCTCAATCCATTCTCCCATTGCCTTAAGTCTCATAGCCGCAGTGACTGCCTCACACTTAATCTCTATGGCAATGGGTCGCATATCTAGAATAGACCCCAGTGCCTTAGTGGTCGTGGTCCTCATCGCTCTGCCTATGCCAAGCACCACCAAATTACTGAGGCGTAAGTAAGTATTGGTCTAATCACGCTCCTGTGGAGCCAGTGGACTATCCTAGGATTCAGACCCCATTTCGAGCCTACGGCCCGTGTACTTATTGTCCAACATCTGTGAACCTTCTCAGTGACATTTTCAATTAAGCTTTTTACCTCGTCAGATATCGAAATCTTTTTGTTGAGGAAACGAGGTGGGTCAAATTGACCCACCTTCGTCTTCCTCTTGAACAGGCATATTTCAGTCTTCTCTCGTGGTCTATGCAAACCGCCAATGTGTAAGTCATGGCATCGAAGGATTCTTCTATTTTGTGCACGACCTCGTGAAAGAACATCTCCACCGATCTTCCCTTGATATTGGCATCCTCTTTTTTATTTGGGCAGTTCGCTGGATGTCCTACTCATTATCTTGGTATACACAATACGTTCCATGGTTTTGAGTAGAAAGGACCTAAGGCTTATAGGTCTATAGGCCTTTGGTGTCGCATAACTTGCCGGGCTTAGGTATGAATGCAACCCTTAACTCCTGCTAGTCCTAGGCATGCTGGGAAAATACTGGCCAAATGGGGCGCCAGATTGTTAGCCTCCTTCCGTAGTAACGTCGCAAATATTTCATCAGGTCCGGGTGCCTTAAATGGTTTGAAGCTCCTCAATGATTCCTTCACCATAAATACCGTTATGATAAGCCTTCGAAAAACCTCATAATTCCAAGATACCGGTGTCTCCGACGTATTCTGTGGAAAATGGGGTTTCATCAAAAGCCTCAACATGTCTCTGCTCTCACTCCCATGTCGTCTACTAACGTTTCAGTTTGGATCTGGGTTTTTGAGCGCAACTTTTTTCATTTTGGCGCCGTCATTAACGCTATCGGCCAGATCGCAGAAAAGCTTCCAGTAAGCACGTTTAGCCACTCTGGTAATCTTATTGTATTCCTTGAGCCGTGTGTTGTACACATCCCACTAAACTTCCACTTTTTTACGACGAGCTCTGTTATAAAGTCTGCGGACCTCTTTCCCAATGTTGCGAATCTCCCCGGTCATCCAGGGATTTTCTTTGTGACAAATAACGCAGATCCTCAGTCGATTACCAGTGTTAGCATAGAATAATTGGTGGTGGATATGGTTCAGTGCAGAAACGTTGTTCCGGGTTATCCATGGCACCTGACCTCAATCTTTGTTCCTCCATTAGATCGGCTTCTTGGGAGTGGGTGATGGTCTTATCGTTTGCTCCCTTTTCTTTAGGGTGCATTGAGTTTCCCATCACTGCACTGCCTAAGGTTTTAATATTAGGATCTTTGCCTATCCTAGTCTTCCGAGTCTTGAGAAAGTCGGTAATGGTTCCATCATCGGGTCACTGTTCGTTAGGCTGTAGTGAGTCTACGTCCCTGCACTGCCGGTTATGTATATACTTTTCTTCGAAATCTTGAGTAAATGAACTTCTTGGGAGTAGGTCATGGTCTCATCATCTGCTCCCTGTGCGTTAGGCGGCATTGAGTTCTCTGTCACTGCACTGTCTGATGTTTCAGCATTAGGATTTTTATCCATCCTAGTCTTCCAAATCTCGAGAAAGTCGGATCCCTGTTCGTTAGGATGTGTTGGGTCTCTCGCCCCTGTTCTGCCTGATGTTTTAGTTTAGGATCTTTGCTTATCCTAGTCTTCTCGATATTGAGAAAGTCGGTGATTGTCTCGTCGTTGGCCCCCTGTCCGTTAGGTGTTGTTGAGTGTCCCGCCACTATCCTAATCTTCCCAATCTTGAAAAAGACGGCTGTGGCCCCGTAGTACGCCATACCTTTAGTCTAAGCCAAACTTGTCACGGTGACTTTATTAAGGAGAGTTCTTTTCTCCTTCTCCTCCCTGTGGAAAACCTCCCTTTTCTCCAAGACTAAATCTTGGTTTTGCTTGTTTAAAACTTCCATCATGCGTTCCGTCAGGATTTCGCCGCCCACATCCTCGATGAAGACCGTCGCCTTTATGAGCTGTGGGATATCCAACTTTCTCATAAAGTCAAGCTTTGCGTTCCTGAGAGTGTGTACACTTCCAAAAAGCTTTTTGACGGTATCACTACATTCCGCTGACACAAAGCGCAGCATTAAGATGTCCCCTCTAAACTCGCAGCTTATAATTTGTATGGGTGGACCCCCTTCAGAGTTCCACACATGTTCGATAACTAGATCGTTTACCAAATGCCTCCTCTGGGACCGATGATCTGGTGGAATCCTATCGGATGCACAACCGATATCGATGGCTGCATAAATCGTCTCATCTCTGTTGTGCTTCCCAGCCATTCCGGCTTAAGAGGGCGGCTCCTTACCTTTCTCAACCACTATCTATCACTTCAGACGGCTGTGGCATCCTATTGGAAGTCACAGTCCTCCATGAAGACTCAGGGGCCGTGCGCGCTTCCTTCGTTCCTGTTCCGACTTTGTCTACCTCCCCAGGGCACTGTCTGGAGTCTCCATTGCGGAACGGCTGGCTTGGTTGGGAACTCTTTTTCTTCTTCAGCATTTTAGCAGCTTCCGTAGAAGTGCCTGAAATGTCAGTTCTATCCCTTCCAGCATCCAGCACTTTCGCACTATTGCGCTGCCGGTGCATACTCCTCTGTGTCCTTCGTGGTGCCCCAGATCGCTTTCACGGTCAGCTTTTGATCTTAGCAAAGCTCACTTCTGCCGCCATCCCGCTGCCCTCATCTCTCGATTCGGCTGCGATGACTGTTACACTGACACTGTCGCTGTCTGAATCCGAGTCGGAAACACCATCTTTACTTAAAGGCTGGGGATAAACTGTGCATCCCTCTGGTTTATCCGTCTCTTCCTCATTAACTAGTCTGACGACTAGTTATGCACTTGAAGCATTGCTCTCGACTACAGGTGCCGAGGCACCCACATAGGAGGGGAGGACAACATGCTACGGTCTGACGCCACCCTCGCAGCTGTTGGGTCTTTCTTGCCTACTCCAATTAAATCTTTAAAATTTTTCGTAATGGGTAATACGGATATTTTTCTTAGAAGAGCGAAAGGAAAAAACGTCCGCTCCACTCAACAGCTACTATTTCTAATGACGAAGTTACTACACCACTTTCCTATGGTGATGGGTATAAAAAATTCAAATAAAAAATCACCCTTAAGAGCCGATGTTCTTAAATTTCTGTTTAGAATTTTGATTTTGGACTTAGAGAGAAGTTTTCATCCCAACTAGGGGTGATGTTTCAAACCAAAATTTTTCTAATAGCACTTTGTCCTTATCATGAAGATGAATCTTTTACAGCACATTTTTGCTAAATTTTGACTTCCCCCAATGCAGATGGGCTTTACTTCAGCTGGTATCAACTTCACACACTTGCAATCATGGCAGACACATTCGTTATGTTAAGCCATACATACCTTCATGCATACTCGCATCATTGCTATAATTTACACTTCCTATTGAAATCACATTATTTGCCTTGCTATGCGAAAATTTCAAATTTTATTGTAAAATTCCATTTGCACTTTGGCATATGCATCATCATACGCCCTACAACATCACTACCTTCGTGGGAATTTGTTTAAACTAAGAAATCGCATAAAATTTCTGCAAGTGTGTGTGTGTGTAGAGTATACGTGCCTTTGGATGGGACTAAAGCAAACATACACACACACATGTACATACCAATTTACTTAAGAGTATAAGATTCATTGCATACGTGTGCAAATCTTCTTTAGTAAATTGAATTTCTCACGCGTTACTGTGCTGTGGGACTCTCACACACGCACACACACACACACATGCGAAACGACTGCTGTGGCAAACGAAAGCCCCCCATAGGTACTAACACATCCATGCTGGCATGCTTACAATCAAAGTCATAGCCTGCTTCTAGAGATGATAAAGGTGGAACCGTTCAAAAAAAGTCCAAATTTAATGAAGACTATGATATAGGACTTAAAATGCAGCCATACATAAGACGAGATGGCCTGTAAAGCGATATATACTAGTTTTCCAGAGGCTTTGTCAGTATGGTTAGAGACATTCGGTCCTTTGATCACCAAGAGTTTGCCTTGATGGACTAAATGATCATGGTAGCTTCTCCTCATTTATTTCCCCAGGACCTGATGGCATATTTCAGGCATTACTGTAGAAAAACGGCGACGTATTATACCCTCTACTATAGAATTGGGGTACACTATTTTCGACATTCTGTTTGTAACTCCTCGAAATATTAGTCTAAGACCCCATAAAGTATATATATTCTTGATCGTCATGATATTTCAAGTCGAACTTGCCATGTCCGTCCGTCTGTCTGTCGAAAGCACGCTAACTTTCGAAGGAGTAAAGCTAGCCGCTTGAAATTTTGCACAAATACTTCTTATTAGTATAGGTCGGTTGGGATTGTAAATGGGCTATATAGGTCCACGTTTTGATATAGCTGCCATATAAACCGATCCGGGATCTTGACTTCTTGAGCCGCTAGAGGGCACAATTCTTATCCGATTTAGCTGAAATTTTGCACGTAGTGTTTTGGTACTACTTTCAACAACTGTGCTGAGAATAGTTCAAATCGGTCGATAACCTGATATAGCTGCCATATAAACCGATCTGGGGTGTTGACTTCTTGAGCCTCTAGAGGACGCAATTCCTATCCGATTTGACTGGTATATTGCGTGACGTATTTTTTTATGACTTCCAACAACTGTATAAAGAATGGTTCGAATCGGTCCATAACCTGATATAGCTGCCATATAAACCGATCTGGGGTCTTCACTTCTTAAGCTTCTAGAGGACGCAATTATTATCCGATTTGGCTGAAATTTTGCATGAGGTGTTTTATTATGACTTCCAACAACTGTGCTGAGTATGGTTCAAATCGGTCCTTAACCTGATATAGCTGCCATATAAACCGATCTGGGTCTTGACTTCTTGAGCCTCTAGAGGACGCAATTCCTATCCGATTTGGCTGATATATTGCGTGACGTATTTTTTTATGAATTCCAACAACTGTATTAAGAATGGTTCAAATCGGTCCATAACCTGATATAGCTGCCATATAAACCGATCTGGGGTCTTGACTTCTTGAGCCTCTAGAGGACGCAATTATTAGCCGATTTGGGTGAAATTTTGCACGAGGTGTTTTATTATGACTTCCAACAACTGTGCTGAGTATGGTTCAAATCGGTCCATAACCTGATATAGCTGCCATATAAACCGATCTGGGGTCTTGACTTCTTGAGCTTCTAGAAGACGCAATTATTATCCGATTTAGCTGAAATTTTGTACAACGGCTTCTCTCATGGCCTTTTTATACCCACCGCCGAAGGATGGGGGTATATTCATTTTGTCATTCCGTTTGCAACACATCGAAATATCCATTTCCGACCCTATAAAGTATATATATTCTTGATTAGCGTGAAAATCTAAGACGATCTAGACATGTCCGTCCGTCTGTCCGTCTGTCTGTTGAAATCACGCTACAGTCTTCAAAAATAGAGATATTGAGCTGAAACTTTGCACAGATTATTTTTTTGTCCATAAGGAGGTTAAGTTCGATGATGGGCTATATCGGACTATATCTTGATATAGCCCCCATATAGACCGATCCGCCGATTTAGGGTCTTAGGCCCATAAAAGCCACATTTATTATCCGATTTTGCTGAAATTTGGGATAGTGAGTTATGTTAGACCCTTCGACATCCTTCGTCAATTTGGCTCAGATCGGTCCCGATTTGGATATAGCTGCCATATAGACCGATCCTCCGATTTAGGGTCTTAGGCCCATAAAAGCCACATTTATTATCCGATTTTGCTGAAAATTGAAACAGTGAGTTATGTTAGACCCTTCGACATCCTTCTTCAATTTGGCCCAGATCGGTAAAGCTTTGGATATAGCTGCCATATAGAGCGATTCTCCGATTTAGGGTCTTAGACTGTAAAAAGGAGGCCCCTTATCATTGAGCTTAAACTTGAATCGGACTGCACTCATTGATATGAGAGAACATTCATGACATTCCTTAGTGGAATGTTCATGGCCAAAATTTGCATTTGCAATGCCAGAAGGAGGAAAAAATATCATTGGTAAAACTGGATAGCGATAAGACTAGGCGGACAGGCATCTATACTAGACACATAAGATAACAGGTGAACCCATACAATAAAAGAGGAGATATGAAGAGTACGGTTTTATCATACTCTCCATATCTCCTGTACATAGATTTGCTTGCTGGTAGCACTTTCGCAGGGTAGTTGTCTCTTGTATGGTCTCAGGAATCCAAATCGGGTTGCAAACATTCCTAAAAACTTGAAAAAAAAACCCGGGTTTTCTTTTTTTCTCTAAGAGCTACATAAAACGCCAGTGCTACATAAACATCATTGGCAATAGGAGCAACATCGGCAACATAGCCATAAACTATTTTTAAGATTTATTGCAAAAGTTTAGAGCGTGTTACAGGAAAAATGCTTGCTCCTGCTGTTGTTGCTACGGCTGCTGGTGTGGCTGCTATTGCTGTCGAAGAAAAGTTCGCGGCAGCTAGCCCTCTCTCTCTCTCATTCACTTCCCCAATCTCTTTCATTGGAGCTGCCAAAGAAAACATAATCTCAGAGTAAATACTTTCAAATAAGCTGCATGATTTCAAAGTTAAATGAAAAAGTTTCAAAAGTTTTATTTTTGCAGGATTTAAATTTAATTTTCTTCTTGCCGTTGCCATTTCTTCTCCATTCCCTTGTTTTTTCTTTATTGTTTTCCACAAACACTTTTACTCAATCCTCTAGATATATATTTCATTGTCAATGTGTCTGCGAAGCTAATTCGATAGCTATTTGTGAAGAACTCTAGAACAACATGCTCATGCATACACGAATGTGTGGCAGTATGTCTGTAAGTGTGTTGAGACATCTGTGTTCCAAGTATCACTCACAAGTGTATGCACATACTATACATGTGGGCCTTGTATAAACATTGCCTTTGGCTTGTGATAACATATCCCTAGAATTGGCAGTAGGAAAATGTGGTAGGTTGTTGGCTAGAAGTAATTAAAACATTTAAGCCTCAAAAATTAGATAACAAACTTTAAATCATATGCGTTCCATTAAAAATCGATGCTCAGAATTATGGCCAACTCCAGCAGCCTTAGAAGAAAATGTAATCCAATTAGAATTTGGACTGGAAATTGAGTGTAGAATGGTTACGGACCAGTGAGTTAGGTTAGGTTGAAAGAGGGTTGGGGTGTACTGGCACCTTAGCAAGTAATCAATTTTTGTATTCTCCAACTTAAACTTCGAAATGCTCTCCAACTTAAACTTCGAACTCTCAATGGTTTTCTATTCTATACCCCTGACCTGGTACAAGTCTGAGACCCGATTTAGGGTCTTAGGCCCATAAAAGCCACATTTATTATCCGTTGTCGCTGAATTTTGCGACGGTGAGTTGTGTTAGGCCCTTCGACATATTTCTTCAATCTGATCGGATCAGATTTGGATATAGCTGCCATATAAACCGATCTCTCGATATAACGTTTTGGGCCCATAAAAGACGCTTTTATTGCCCGATGTCGCCAAAATTTGGGACAGTGAGTTATGTTAAGCCCCTTGACATACTTCTACAATATGCTACAGATCGGTCCAAACTTGGATGTAGCTGCCATATAGACCGATCTCCCGATTAAAGTTTTGGGCCCATAAAAGGCGCATTCATTGTCCGATGTCACCGAAATTTGGGACAGTGAGTTATGTTAAACCCCTTGACATACTTCTGCAATACGGCACAGATCGGTCCAAACTTGGATGTAGCTGTCATATAAACCGATCTCCCGATTTAAGGTTTTGGGCCCATAAAAGGCGCATTCATTGTCCGATGTCACCGAAATATGGGACAGTGAGTTATGTTAAACCCCTTGACATACTTCTGCAATATGACACGGATCGGTTCAGATTTGGATGTAGCTGCCATATAAACCGATCTCTCGATTTAACGTTTTGGGCCCATAAAAGACGCTTTTATTGCCCGATGTCGCCAAAATTTGGGACAGTGAGTTATGTTAAGCCCCTTGACATACTTCTGCAATATGGCACAGATCGGTTCAGATTTGGATGTAGCTGCCATATAGACCGATCTCTCGATTTAAGGTTTTGGGGCCATAAAAGGCGCATTTATTGTCCGATGTCGCCGAAATTTGGGATGGGGAGTTGTGTTAGGCCCTTCGACATCCTTCTTCAATTTGGCTCAAATCAGTCCAGATTTGATAGATAGCTGCCATTGGGCCCATAAAAGGCGCATTAAGTTAAGCCCCTCCACATATCTCTGCAATTTGGTCTAAATCGATCAACATTTGCATATAGCTGCCATATAGACCGATATCTCGATTTAAAGTCTTGGCCCCAAAAAAGGCGCATTTATAATCCGATTTCACTGAAACTTGACACAGTGCCTTATGTTACGCTTTTCGACATCCATATTGTATATGGTTCAGATCGGTTTATTTTTAGATACAGCTACTAAAAAGACCAATATTTTGTTATACACAATTGAGCAGTGACTTGTACTTATTAGTATTTGGTCCAAATCGGAACATATTTTGTTATAACTGCTATGGGACATAAGATATGCAATTTTCACCGGATTTTTATGAAAGGTGGTTAACATATATACCCGAGGTGGTGGGTATCCAAAGTTCGACCCGGCCGAACTTAACGCCTTGTTTTCTCTCAAAGTATAGAGCTAAACCACCACTGAAAAATGTTTTCTTGATAATCTTCCAATGATTCTAGTCACAGTGCACAGCTTTGATGACATTGAACCACTTGCAACAAATAAATCCCGCCATTTTAAATTTCTGCAATTTAACAAAGACAACCTTAACAAATTGTTCAGGAACAACCCCCAAATGTCCTTTCTCATTAAATATCTCATTAAATAATGATATGCCTCATTAATTTTGATATTCGGCCTGATAATAGACCATGTGGGCCAATTAAATGTTGAAAAACAATTACAACTCACAAAGGCTTGTTAATTTTTCTTTAAAGATGTCCTTATCATCACAACATAAGGCCACTAAGCCTTAGTTTGACTTTCTTCAAAGCCTTGTAAAAACTTTTTTGTTTGCCTCTTTTGTCCTGGTCGCTGTACTTATTTCAACACTTATTTATTCCCCTTGTCGTTGAAAATTTCAAACGCTCCAAAGACCCATTTGAATTTATTTCATTGGCCGTGCAAAACTTTTAAGTTTTCTCTCGCTGGCTCTCGTGCTCTTATGCAGGTGCTAACACCCCTCTGCGAAAAATGAAAAACTTTTATTTTTTGCCTTTTGTATTGGATTTAGATTCATTCGGTGGTGGCAGCCACTTCCCTTTTCGACACGTACACGGCCACATCCGGTGAGAAGACCTTGGCTGGTGTTTCTCGTTGTCAGTGTGTTAATCCAGGCGGTCTCTTCAAATGTCGCTTAACAAAGTTTCTCTTTTGGCGAGTCCAAGAAAAGGCGAAAATTTGCCAGCGAAAACTTTAATTTCCGGCAAAAAAAAAACGTTGAAGGCCAAAACACAATTTAATATAAGAAAATTGTAGTGCGGCATTGAAACTATAAGGGAATATCTATTAAAGATAAGGAAATTTTATGCATAATGGAAATGGAAAGATACTAACCACCACCTTAGGAGGAGGTATACTAATTATACTCTTCATCGAAGGATGGGGGAGAGTATACCCCCACCTCGAAATATTCGTCTAAGAAACCATTATGTAAAGGGGTGATTTTTTAAGAGCTATAGGAAAGTTAAAAAAAAACATTAAATTCAAAAAAATTGATGAAATTTTTATTTGAGTCGATAGTTCGGTCCATATAAATAAAATCCTTCCTGCCAAATTTCTATAGAATCGGTAACAAATGACAACATTATTGCAATATAAGTCCAAATCGAACGAATATATTATATGGGAGCTATATCCAAACCTGAACCGATTTTTTCCAATTTCAATAGGCTTCGTCTCTAAGTCAAAAAAAATAAAACATGTATGTGCCATATTTGAAGACGATCGGCCGAAAATTGCGTCCTGTAGTTTCTACACAAATAAACATGGGCAGACAGACAGACGGGCATAGCTAAATCGAATCAGAAAGTAAAAATGCAAATTTTACCCATGAATATTCCACTAAGTAATAAGGGCAAACTTTTCACATATTAATGAGTGCAGTCCGATTCAAGTTTAAGCTCAATGATAAGGGGCCTCTTTTTTATAGCCGAGTCCGAACGTCGTGCCGCAGTGCGACACCTCTTTGGAGAGAAGTTTTACATGGGATAGTACCTCACAAATGTTGCCAGCATTAAGAGGGGAAAACCACCGCTGAAAATTTTTTGTGATAGTGTCGCCAGGATTTGAACCCAGGCGTTCAGCGTCATAGGCGGACATGCCAACCTCTGCGCAACGATGGCCTCCAATACTTAAAATACTTAAAAGTAACCTCGAAAAAGAAATTGTTTTCCATACTAAGCCCCTTAGTTGGTTTATGTCTGGTATTTTGTAATGACATAGTCAATGCTCCAACGTCTCATCATCTTCTCTACATGCCCTACACATGCTATCACTTGCAACACCGACTTGCGTAAGTGAATTCATAGTCCTGTGTCCTGTTATGATACCGAAATCATTTAGACCTCCTGCTTGCTTCCTTTCAGTAATAACCTCGTCTTCTCACGATCCAGATCTCCCCATAGGATTTTCGTTGTCCTGCCGACCGTTTCGCTGCTCCACAGTGTTACATGCGTTCATAGCCCACGCCCTTAACTCGGACTGCGTCTACCGGAAAGGCTTCGGGTTAACCAAGTTTATTGACGGCAGTTCTTTGGCCTTCACTACCAAATCGTCTGATTTTCCCAGGCCCACTCTCAGGTTCTTGAGTTTTGATCCATCCGTGTAACATGATCTTTTGTATGACAACCCTTGTTCCCTCAATCCAAGTCGAGCCGCTGGCAGCAGTGCCTCGCACTCGAACCCAAGTGTCGTCTCCGGCATCCAATCGGAAACCTCTTCTTTTATAAGTACTTAAAGTTCTTCACAAATGCGATCCATGATGGAGGGTATATAAGATTCGGCCCAACCGAAGATAGGACGCTTTTACTTGCCTTAATATTTCTAGTCGACTTAGGCATATCAGTCCTTCTGTCCGTTCTTCCACCCTTCTGTTCGTCCTTCCTTCTGTCCATCCTTCGTTATTTCCGCCCTTACCTCCGTCTCATCTCCCTCTGTCCGTTGTTTCTCCTGTCCATCATTGTCCTTTGTTCCTTTGTCTTTCCGTCATTTCTTCTGTCCGTCCTTCCTTCTGTCCATCCTTCCTTCTTTCCCTTTTACTTTCTTTCGATTCTCCCTCCTGTCCGTCCTTATTCTTTCCGTCCTTCCTTCCGTCCGGACTCTCTCTTTTGTCCGTCCTTCTTTCTGTCCGTCTTTCCTTCTGTTCATACCTATTTTTTTCCGTTGTTACTTCGTCCGTCCGTCCGTCCGTTCTTCTGTCCGACCTTCCTTCTGTCCGTCCGTCCTTTCTTCGGTCCATCCTTCCTTCTGTCCGTTCTTTCTTCTGTCCGTCCTTCCTTCTGTCTGTCCTTCCCCTTTCCCTCCTATCCGTCCTTATTCCTTCCGTCCTTTCTTCCGTCAGGTCTCATTCTTTCCGTCCTTCCTTTCTTCCATATTCTCTCTTCTGTCCATCCTTCCTTCTGTTCGTCTTTCCTTCTGCCCATTCTTGCTTCTTACCGTCCTTCCTTCTTTCCGTTTTTCCTTCCTTCGATTGTCTCTTTTTATTTTTCCATCTGTTCGTCTTTCCTTCTGCCCGGCCATCCTTCCTTCTGCCCGTCCATTTTTTGGTCCGTTTTAATTTCTGCACGTCTTTCCTTCGGTCCCTCGTTTTGTCATTTCTCTCTCTTTCCTTACTTCCTTCTTTAATTTCATCCTTCTACCCGTCCGTCCTTCCGTCCGCCTTGAATTCTGTCCGTCCTTCCTTCTGCCCGTCCTTCCTTCGGTCCGTTTTGATTTCTACACGTCTTTCCTTCGATCCCTCGTTTTGTCAGTTCTCTTTCTGTCCGTACTTCCTTCTTTAATTTCATCCTTCTGTCCGTCCTTCATTATGTCCGAACTACCTTCTTTCATTCCAGTCTTCTGTCCGTCCTTCCTTATGTCCGTCCTTCCTTCTGTCCTTCCTTGCTTCTGTCCTTCGTTCCATCCGGGCTCTTTCTTCTGTCCGGCCTTATTTATTTCCGTCCGGTCTCCTTATGTCCGTACTTCCTTCTTTCCGTTCTTCTTTCTGTCCATCATTCCTTCGGCCTGTCCTTCCGCCTTTCCCTTTTACTTTCTTTCCTTTCTTTTTTCTGTCCATCCTTCCTTCTGTCCTTTTTTGTTTCCGTCTGGTCTGTCACTGTCCGTCCTTCCTTCTTTACGTTTTTTCCTTATTTCCATGTTACCTTCTCTCCATGCTTCCTTCTATCCGTCCTTCCTTGTATACATCCTTTCTTCTGCCCATCCTTCTTTGTGCCTGTCTTGAATTCTGTCCGTCCTTCCTTCTGTCCCTCGTTTTGTTCGTCCTTTTTATGTCCGTACTTCCTTCTTTCATTTCATCCTTCTGACCGTCCTTCATTGTGTCCAATCTACCTTCTGACCGTCCTTCATTGTGTCCTTCTATCTTTCCGTTCTTCATTCTGTCCGTCCTTCCTTCTGCCCGTCCTTCCCTCTGTGCGTTCTTCCTTCTGTCCGTCCTTCTTTCTTTTCTTCTTACTTCTGTCTCTCCCCTTTTTTCTATCCATTCTCTTGTTTGACCGTCATTTCGCTGAAATCTTAAAATCATTCGAATGAAGAAAAACTTCTGCATAGCGTAGATCACAGAGTTGATCGCAAATGCGACATTTCAGCTCTCAATCAAGTCATAGTTTTACTTTCTAACCCCCAAAGAACGTTAATTTTTATCAGAATTGGCTTTACTTGTACGGTATGTACGATATGGTAAACTTAAGGCTTCCAAAGCCATCACCATGTTCGGTCATAACCGTTACTTGGCATCCAACGTACCTAGTACACTCCCTATTTTAAACTAGTCCCTCATAATTCACTTGTTTTCCACCTTCATTTTACACAATATTAGTTTTGAAGGTTTTTTTGAAAGGATTGATGGACAAAACCGGTCACCTTTTTTCTACACCAAATCTGGCAACTCTACAATTAAATCTTTTTCAATGGTTCTCATACCTCAGTTTTAAAATACCGCAATGCTTGTTATCTGGGTTAACATTGTTGCTGCTGAGAGTCAAGATCATCACTTGAAATGAACAAAACTAAACACTCCCACGTTGCATTACAGCTATTAGTATCTAAACCACCACAGGGATTAGTAAGAAATGTCCTCTGCGACTCATCTATGTTGAGTTTATTTACGTTAAACGTTATGATGTTGTTGTCTAGGCATGATTACGCAGCTTAAACTCTCCGCAATCGCTGCTTCACATCTTCCATCACTGCTGTCAACGTTTCCGTTTAATGATTTCAAGTTCTTATGTGTGGCTTTCATATGCGAAACGCAGCACCCCAGCGAACACGGCTCAATGCCAAATGCCAGTGCAGGGGGAGGTGTATAAACCCCCACAGGACCTTAATCCTTACCATAAGGCTTTCACTTTAATTAAATTGCTGGCATTGCAAAGGCATTCTTAACTTTTTTTGTTTTCAAATGACGACGATGCCGCCTTCATCATCACTGCTGCTGACAGATTTCCTTTGTTTTTATTGCGAAAACATAATGCATGAGTAAATGCATTAAAAAAAAAATCTCCGTCTCTTGGCCTGGCATTCGCATCTAGACTTGCTGCAGCTTCTACTCGTATGTTCATATGTCCTGCGCTCAACACACACACACACACACACATGTGCCGCGCCGACACTTGTGCGATTGAAAGTGGGAGATTTAGTGTCAGTGTCTCATTGTGTTTGTTAAAGGACCTTCTAAGTAAATTGAAAACGAAACATTTAAGAGAGCGCGATTTCGCGTTAACTTCGCTTTTAGTTTTAATAGCTGTGCGTGTTCATTTCAAAGTGTTTTGCGTCAACTACTTTCTTAATGCCAAGTAACATAGAGCTGTACAACTCAAGTGTGTGTGTTGTAACAAACGACTGAAAGAAAGTAACTTGAACTTTTACTCAAGCATAAAATTGACTATTTCAACAATGGCAAGGCGACAAAGTGTGTGTGCAAAGCTTTTATGTCAATGACGAATAACTGCGATGACAAAGGGCATTAAGCCTTAGCTTGAGTACTTACTTTTGAATTAATCATCTAATCGAATGATTGAATTCGTACAGATGCAATTCAAGCCAAAGAAGATTCGATCATTGGTAGGACAATATCGGATCGTATAAATGCGCCCTCTAGCGGCTCAAACACTCAAGAACCGAGATCGGGTTACATGGCAGCTATATCAGGATATGAACCGATTTTGAACATACAAAGCACAGTTGTTGGAAGCCATAACAAAATACGTCATGCCAAATTTCAGCCAATTCGAATGAGAATTGCGCCATCTAGAGGCTCAAAAATCAAGATGCAGGATCGGTTTATATGGCAGCATTCATACAAAATTTCAAGCACCTAGCACTTTTGCTTCGAAAATAAGCATGCTTTTGACAGATATTGAGCTGAAACTTTGCACAAATTCTTTTTTTGTCCATAAGCAGGTTAAGTTCGAAGATGGGCTATATCGGACTGTAGCTTGATATAGTCCCCATATAGACCGATCCGCCGATTTAGGTTCTTAGGCCAAGAAAAGCCAAATTTATTACCCGATTTTGCTCAAATTTGGGACAGAGAGTTGTGTTAGGCCCTTCGACATCATTCGTCAATTTGGCCCAGATCGCTTCAGATTTGGATATAGCTGCCATATAGACCGATCTTTCGATTTAAGGTCTTGCGCCCATAATAGCCACATTTATTATCCGATTTTGCTGAAATTTGGGACAGAGAGTTATGTTAGGCCCTTCGACATTCTTTTTCAATTTGGTCCAGATCGGTCTAGATTTGGATATAACTGCCATATAGACCGATCCGGCGATTTAAGGTTTTGGGCCCATAAAAGGCGCATTTATTGTCCGATGTCGCCGAAATTTGGGACAGCTGTGTTAGGCCCTTCGATATCCTTCTTCAATTTGGTCCAGATCGGTCTAGATTTGGATATAGCTGCCATATAGACCGATCCGCTGCTTAAGGGTCTTAATCCCATAAAAGCCACATTAATTAGCCGATTTTGTTGAAATTTGGGACAGTGAGTTGTGTTAGCCCCTTTAAAACCTTACTTCAATTTGGCCTAGATTGGTCCAGATTTGGATATAGCTACCATATAGACCGATCTCTCGATTTAAGGTTTTGGGCCCATAAAAGCCGCATTTATTGTCCGATGTCGCCGAAATTTGGGACAGCGGTGTTAGGCCCTTCGATATCCTTCTTCAATTTGGGCTCGATTGGTCCAGATTTGAATAAAGATGCCATATGGACCGATCTCTCGATTTAAGGTTTTGGACCCATAAAAGACGCATTTATTGTCCGATGTGGCCAAAATTTGGGACAGTGAGTTGTGTTAATCTGTTCGACATTTCTATGAAACTTGATGCAAATCGGTCTAGATTTGGATATAGCTGCCATATAGACCGATGTGTCGATTTTAAGCCAATTCCCAATAAAAGCCACATTTATTATACGATCGGTTCAGATTTGGATATAGCTGGCACATAGACCGATCTCTCGATTTAAGGTTTTTGGCCCGTAAAAGGCGCATTTAATGTCCGATGTCGCCGAAATTTGGGACAGTGAGTTGTGTTAGGCCCATCGACATACTTCTTTGATTTTGCTCAAATCGGTCTAGATTTGGATCTAGCTGTCATATATACCGATCTATCATTTTAAGGTTTTGGGCCATAAAAGACGCATTTGTCTGATGTCGCCGAAATTTGGTACAGTGAGTTGTGATAGGCCCGACATTCTTCTTCAATTTAGCTCAAATCAATCCAGATTTGAATATACCTGCCATATAGAACGATCTCTCGATTTAAGGTTTTGGGGCCATAAAAGGCGCAACAATTGTGCGATTTCGCCCAAATTTGGGACAGTGAGTTGTGTTAGGCTGTTCGAAATTTTTCTGAAACTTGGCCTAAATCGGTCCAGATTTAGATATAGCTGCCACATAGACCGATATCACGATTTAGGGTCTTGACTCCATAAAAGGCGCATTTATAATCCGATTTTACTGAAATTTGAGACAGTGACTTATGTGAGGCTTTTCGACATCCCTGTCGTTTATGGTCTGTCTGTCTGTCTGTCTGACCTTCTGTCTGTCTGTCTGTCCGTCTGTCTGTCTGAATATATATACTTTATGGGGTCTCAGACGCATATTTTGAGGTGTTACAAACAAAATGACGAAATTAGTATACTCCCATCCAATGGTGGAGGGTATACAAATCATTATATCATACCCACATCTTTTGTCTTATCAAAAAAGCAGCCTAAGTAAATATTAGTTTTACTACTGCCACTAAGCATCCATCACTCATGGCAATACAACAGCAAAACAAATGTCATAAAAATTCATTCATTTACTCATTTTATTTGCGCGCTAGACAACACAATAGCCAAATGAACAAAAGCCTGAGAGTACGAAAGCACAAAGGAATGAAATTAAGGAAAAAAAACTCAAAGTGAATTGTAGCACTTAGTAGTGCCACCAAAGAGGAGAAGTGAAAAAAGCGGCAAATTAAAATAAAAAGGAAAACTCTTAAATGGCAATGAGAGAAAAATTCAGTGTTAAGGAAAATTTAATTATGCCACAATAAGAAATTACTCTATTGTCTTGGTTGAGTCTGTGTTTCCGCTGAACTTTACTGGGCCGCTGGCTGCCGGCAACAACAGCTTGTATGCGTGTTCCAAAGAAAAACACCACTTTGGTGAGGTTATCTTTTGTTCTCTGGCACCGAGCGCAGAGAAGAAAATGTATGGTTTTGACTGGTTAATTAAAGCAAACATTTCCGGTTTCTTCTTTCTTAAGCTTGCTACGCCAAGCCCTCCCCTATGCCCCTTCTCCCATCCTCCAGCAGACAAGCAGTTTCCGTTTGAAAGTATGCCAGAGTAACCGAAACATGTATCATTTGATTTTCTTGTTTCCTGTATGAATTGCTGATCTTTAAAATGGCAATGCGTTCCTTTGAAGTGTGTGCGCGCGTGTGTGTGTGTGTGTGGAGGAAGTGCGTTTAAGAATGTATTTTTCCTCTGCTTAAGCAGCTCAATATTTTGTACTCCTTTCTTGCTTGCGTTCCTTTTTATACCCTCCACCATAAGATGGGGGGTATACTAATTTCGTCATTCTGTTTGTAACTACTCGAAATATTCGTCTGAGACCCCATAAAGTATATATATTCTTGATCGTCGTGAAATTTTATGTCGATCTAGCCATGTCCGTCCGTCTGTCCGTCCGTCCGTCCGTCCGTCCGTCCGTCTGTCTGTCGAAAGCACGCTAACTTCCGAAGGAGTAAAGCTAGCCGCTTGAAATTTTGCACAAATACTACTTATTAGTGTAGGTCGGTTGGTATTGTAAATGGGCCAAATCGGTCCATGTTTTGATATAGCTGCCATATAAACCGATCTTGGGTCTTGATTTCTTGAGCCTCTAGAGTGCGCAATTCTTATCCGATTGGAATGAAATTTTGCACGACGTGTTTTGTTATGAAATCCAACAACTGTGTCAAGTATAGTTCAAATCGGTCCATAACCTGATATAGCTGCCATATAAACCGATCTTGGGTCTTGACTTCTTGAGCCTCTAGCGTGCGCAATTCTTATCCGATCAGAATGAAATTTTGCACGACGTGTTTTGTTATGATATCCAACAACTGTGCCAAGTATGGTTCAAATCGGTCCATAACCTGATATAGCTGCCATATAAATCGATCTTGGGTCTTGACTTCTTGAGCCTCTAGAGTGCGCAATTCTTATCCGATTGAAATGAAATTTTGCACGACGTGTTTTGTTATGATATCCAACAACTGTGCCAAGTATGGTTTAAATCGGTTCATAACCTGATATAGCTGCCATATAAACCGATCTTGGGTCTTGACTTCTTGAGCCTCTAGAGGGCGCAATTCTTATCCGATCAGAATGAAATTTTGCACGACGTGTTTTGTTATGATATCCAAGAACTGTGCCAAGTATAGTTTAAATCGGTCCATAACCTGATATAGCTGCCATATAAATCGATCTTGGGTCTTGACTTCTTGAGCCTCTAGAGGGCGCAATTCCTATCCGATTTGGCTGAAATTTTGCATGACGTATTTTATTTTTACTTTCAACAACTGTGTCAAATAATCTTCAAATCGGTTTATAACCTGATATAGCTGCCATTTAAACCGATCTGGGATCTTGACTTCTTGACCCCTCGAAGTCGCAATTATTATCCGATATGCCTGAAATTTTGTACGACGGATCCTTTTATGACCATCAACAAACGTGTTTGTTATGGTCTGAATCGGTCTATAGCCCGATACAGATCCCATATAAATCGTTCGCTCTATTTTATTTCGTGAGTCCCAATGGGCGCAATTCTTATACGAATTGGCTGAAATTTTACACAGGTCTCCAACATATAATTTAATTGTGATTCGAACCGGACCATATCTTGATATCGTTTTAATAGCAGAGTAACTCTTTTCTTATATCCTTTTTTGCCTAAGAAGAGATGCCGGGAAAAGAACTCGACAAATGCGATCCATGGTGGAGGGTATATAAGATTCGGCCCGGCCGAACTTAGCACGCTTTTACTTGTTTTCATTTGATTCTTTTCGTATTGCTTTTATTGTTGCATAAATACAAAAGTTAAGGAGCAAAACAAATACAAAATGTTCTGCAAGACACATTGAAAAGACATAGAGAGCCAATGAGATTTATAGCGGCATAGGCGAATTTCAATAATCCTCTACTATAAAAATTTGTATTGGTGTAGCACTTTTATGGCCTTTCAGCGCTCATATCAAAAAAGGCTCAGAATAGGCTTTCGTTTGAATCGAGAATCGGCTATATAATTGGATGAGTGCTCCAAAGTCAAGTGGAGAAATGGAATGGAAAGCCATTTTTGAGCCGGTATTTGAGAAGGCCACCGTAGCGCAGAGGTTAAAATGTCCGCCTTTGACGCTGAACGCCTGGTTTCGAATCCTGGCGAGACCATCAGAGAAAATTTTCAGCGGTGGTTTTCCTCTCCTAATGCTGGCAACTTTTGTGAGGTACTATGCCATGTGAAACTTCTCTCCAAAGAGGTGTCGCACTGTGGCACGCCGTTCGGACTCGGCTATAAAAAGGAGGCCCCTTATCATTGAGCTTAAAAACTTGAATCGGACTGCACTTATTGATAGATGAGAAGTTTGCCCCTGTTCCTTAGTGGAATGTCCATGGTTAAAATTTGCTTTTGTCGCTACAACTCGAGATCTTAAAATGTACAAATGCAAGGACAGGGATGGTTCTATGGCAAAAGACCTTATGTAAATACGCAAGCAAGGACGAAAGAGAAATCTACGACAAAAAACCTTTATAAGTACTCACTTAAGGAAAGGAACAGTTCTACAGCAAGAGACCTTATTGAGTATGCAAGCCACGACGAGGGAGAATTTAGTGCCAGAGACCTTAATAAGTGCTCACTCAAAGCCAGGGGTGGTTTACGGCAAGGAAGATAGTACTCAAGATAGTACTCAAGCAAGGACAGGGACGGTTCTATGGCAAGATATCTTAGTAAGTGTACGCAAGCAATGCCGAGGGAGAAATATACGGCGAGAGACCTTAAAAAGTACTCACGCAAGGACAGAGACGGTCCTACGGCATGGGGCCTTAGTAAGAACTCCAGCACGGACGATAAAGAAATCTTAGGCGAGAGTCCTCTGTTAATACTCAAACAAGGACAGGGACGGTTTTACGGCAATGGACCTTAGTAAGTACGCAAGCAATGCCGAAGAAGAAATTTACGGCAAGAGACCTTAATAAGCACTCACGCAAGGCAGGTAACCTGAGTAAGAGCTCAAGCAAGGACAGGGACGGTTCTAAGGTAAGGGACTTAACTAAGTACGCAAGCAATGACGAAGGAGAAATTTACTGTGAGAGAACTGAATAAGTACTCACGCATGGACAGGGATGGTTTATGGCAAGAGACCTTTGATAGTACTCAAGTGAGGACAGGGACGGTTCTACGGCAATAGACTTTAGCAAGTATGCAAGCAATGACGAGAGAGAAATTTAGTACGAGTGACCCTAATTATTTATTAGGGTCGCTCACGCAAGGCAGGGAACCTTATAAAAGATCAAGCAAGGTCGATGGAGAAATCTTCGGCAGGAGACCTAGATAATACTCAAGCAAAGACAGGGACAGTTCTACGGCTTGAGATCTTTATAAGTACGCAATCAATGACGAAGGAGAAACGGTTCTACGGCAAGAGACTTTAACAAGAACTCACGCAAGAACAGGGACGGCTCTACGGCAAGAATCCTTAATAAATACTCAAGCAAGGACGTAGGAGAAATCTACGCAAGGACCTTAGTTAGTCCTCAAGCAAGGACAGGGACGGTTCTACGGCAAGAGACATTAAAAAGAACTCAAGCAAGGACGAAGGGGAAATCTACGGCAAGAGACTTTAGATAATACTCAAACAAGGCAAGGGACCTTAGTAAGTATGCAATCAATGACAAGGAAGACAGTTACGGCGACTGACCTTACCAAGTACTCACGCAAGGACAGGGACGGCTCTACGGCAAGAGACCTCAGTAAGTACGCAAGCAATAACGATGGAGAAATTTACGACGAGAGTCCTTAATAAGTACTCAGGGAACCTTAGTAAGAGTTCAAGTAAAGACGAGAAAGAAATCTATGGCAGGATACCTTAGTTAGTACTTAAACAAGGGCAGGGAGGGTTTATGGCAAGAGACCTTAGTAAGTACGCAAGCAATGACGAGGGAGAAATTTACGGCGGGGTACCTTAATAAGTACTCACGCAAGGACAAGGACGTTTTTACGATAAAACTCAAGTAAGGACGAGGGAGAAATCTACGGCAAGAGACCATAGTTAATACTGAAGCAAAGACAGGAACGGTTCGATGGCAAGTGACCTTAATAAGTACTCAAGCAAGGACAAGGACGGTTCTACAGCTAAAAACCTTAATAAGTGCTCAAGCAAGGACGAGGGAGAAATTTAAGGCGCGAGATCTCAATAAGTACTCCATAGGATACGTACTCAAAAGGATAGAATAAGTACTCGTAATGATACGCTAGGACTACCAGGATACTACGGGATTGGCTTGGAGACCTCGGCAAGTACTCAGGTAAGGACACGATAGGGCTACTAGGATAACCATTCTACAGGATAACCAGGAGGTAGGTGCTCCAACAAGGATAAGGATACTGAGACTTTGGTAAGTACTCCAGAGATTATATTAGGATATTCGTACTCGTCGTTGCCTCTCGCTTTGTCTCTCCCCTTTATACGGAGCTGGGTATAAAAGGGAGAGGCAACGATGAGTACGAATATCCTAATATAATCTTCACGTGTTGTGTGGGAGCCACGAAAACAACGGCCTGGGATTTTACAGGATTTGCTAGGAGATCTTGGTAAGTATTCCCATTAGAATGCGCTAGGACTACTATGATTATACAAGATTGGCTGGAAGATCCAGTAAGTGTTTCAGTAGAGATACGCTAGGAC
Source organism: Stomoxys calcitrans (assembly GCF_963082655.1). Classification (NCBI taxonomy): domain Eukaryota; kingdom Metazoa; phylum Arthropoda; class Insecta; order Diptera; family Muscidae; genus Stomoxys; species Stomoxys calcitrans. Next base: position 9,679,855 of record NC_081554.1, read on the forward strand.
TACTAGGACTTTACAGGATACCCAGGAGACCATGGTAGGCTTTCCTACAGGGTTAAGGAAGGATCACACTCGGAATGCTAGGATGGTTCAGGATAAGTGAATTAGAGATATTGGTAAGTCAGGCTAGGTTAAGTTCAAAAGAGAGTGCGGATATTATTCGCCCCCTGCCACTATGGACATACACTGAAGCCAGTAATCGGTTTGTCATGCACTCTAAACACTAAAAAGTAGCCTAGGAAAAGAAAATCTAAGTTAGGAAATCCGTTCACATACGAAATCCTCAATTGTTTTCCATATCTCGCCCCTAAGTTGATACATGTCTGGTATTGTGTCCCCAACTAAATGTCGCTGTGTCTGTTAGCCGCGAAAGGAAATGCTCCAAATGCTTTACCTCATGCCCTACACATGATATCACATATCATGCCGATTTTGCACAAGTGAACTCGTAGTCTTATGTGTCCCGCTATGATACCGAAAGCTATACTGACCTCCTTCTTACTTCCTTTTAGTATTAGCCTAGTCTTTCAACCATCCGAATCTCTCCATAGAACTTTTGTCGTCTCACCGACCTATTCGCTGTTCCACAGTGTTACATACGCTTTGGTCCCCCACGCCCTTAACCTAAACTCCGCCGCATCGAAAGGTTTCGGGTTAATCAAGTTTATTGACGTGTTTCTCTTTTTCTCTTTCAATCCCCCTTACTCCGCTGTGGCCAGGCAGCCCAACGATGCGGATCCTAGCATCTTCAGAGAAGGCATTAATCTCCTTCTTCCACTCAAATAACAGTCTGTGACCTTAACGCCTTGGTTGTTATTGCCCAAATGACCAGTTTTCTGTCCGTAAATAAGCTCATACTCGACGTTCACGCGTTAACACCATACCACCTCACACTTTCGATGATTGCCCGGATCTCCGCCTGCAGGACCGTATTATGGTGAGGCTGTCTAAAACAGATCTCAGTCCTTGGGTTCTTAATGTAGAGTGGGCCTCTGTGCTCTAACTGTAATCCATCTATATAGCATGATCTTGGCAATACCAGAGCTCCGTCAATCTAAGACTGAGCCTTTGGCAGCAGAGTCTCGCACTCGATCTCAAGGTTCATCTCAGATAGCCTATCGGAAACCTCATCCCTTCCTTCCAGGTTTCCTATCGTCGCCCCGATTATACGGTGATGGTATGAGCTGCTCCCATACTTAATCCATTCTCCCATCGCTGGGTTGAATATCTAGTGTCCTCATCGCTGCGCCTATGCCAAGACAACATGTTTTCTGAATCTGTGGTATGGTCCTAATGTTGCACTTTTTCTCCATAGCGTTCCTCCAAACTTCTGAGGCGTGAGTAATTATTGGTCTAATCGCGCTTCTGTAGAGCCAGAGGTGTATTCTCGAATTTAGGTCCCATTTCGAGCCTACGGCCGGTCTACATAGAGCCCAACATCTGTGAGCCTTCTCAGTATGCTCCTAAATGTTACACTTCCAATTCAGTTTCCTGTCCAAGATCACACCTAAGTATTTGACCTTGTCAGATATCGAAATCGTCTTATTGAGGAAACGTGGTGCGTTAAATTGGCTCACCTTCGTCTTCCCCGTGAACAGGCAAATTTCAGTCTTCTCTGGGTTAACACATTGACACCCCTAAATCTAACCCATTCGTATGCCATCTGCAAGACCCTTTCGGCTCTTCTGCATAGCTGATTCGGATCCTCATCCCTTAGAAGTGCTATAACAACGTCGCGTAGCAGACGGATTCAAACCCCAACTCAGTCAGTCAGTAATAAGATATTTATAGTGGTCACCCATGGGAGTGGCGATAAAATGCCACCCTGTCCACATTGTCCACTTGTACCTTAGCATATGGTTTATCCAGTCTGGTACCGGGCCCTGTACTGGTCTAAGGATTGGATCAGTACTCAAAGCATATTAAAAAGGACACATACTCGACGTTGTCTGATCTTGACTGCTTCGATGCTAAGCGGTCTACATTCTTTGATGTGTCTCACATTTGGACTTAGCACCAGCCACGTGTTGTGTGAGAGCCACGAAAACAACTGCCGATAAACATCACAACAACAGCATCACCATAGACGATTGAGAAAGATTTTCGTCGTCACAAAACAGACCAACCACAGCACGTTCGTCTCAGAGTGTCACGTCATTCGTGAGTGAGATCCAAGCCCAATCATGTGACCGTGTATGATTGTAAATGAATCGAAATGTTTCATGAGTGAGTGACATCGCGAGAAGATTAACAGGTACTCTATTATCACCGGGGGGGTGACATTGAAAATAGGATATTTGTTGTTTCAGACTTCAGAGGCACGATCTTCAACGAAGCAAAGGGGAAAACAGTCACACAGTCTGGGCCAAAAAAAAAAACCAACTTGCCATATCTTCTATTTGACCTCAGTAGCATCATCCCGTAGTGTCTCAAATGTCTTAGTCAAACAAATATGCACCCCTTTCTTTTTCTACACCAAAAGTAGCAACACCCAAAGAAAACATTTCGCTTGCTACACAAAAATCTCAGAGCATTGAAGTTTCTTATACTTCAATTACGGTTATGCCAGAATGTTCAACTGGCTGACTTGACTGCGTTCGGTTGAAGTGGCTGAAAAGGCAAAGAAATGAGCAACAGCTGTGGCAAAAAAGAAAAAGACTTAAACGCTTTGTTTTCTCCTTACCACTACAAAGGAAGTTTTTTCTTGGCAATGTGAATATATTTACCAAACGATTTCTTTCGTTCATTCACATCAATGTCTCAATTATGAATTTTCAAGTGAAATGGAGTGAATTGTCCAACAACTGATGGCAGATGGTATTGGCTGCGAAAAGTAGTTTAAATTGTTTTTTAAACTTTCGGAGAAAATTATGAAGCAATTATGTTAATATAAAATCAAGGATGGTCAAACTTGTTTGTAATCAAATGCAAAAAAGGAATATAAAATGGAAAAAATGGGAACAAATATACATCAAAAGAATATTTTGATAGAAATTTTAGTTTTATCTCCTCAGTAATGTAAGATAATGCAAAAAAATGAAAAACAAGTAAAAGCGAGCTAAGTTCGGCCGGGCCGAATCTTATATACCCCCCACCATTGGTCTCATTTGTCGAGTTCTTTTCCCGGCATCCCTTCTTAGGCAAAAAAGGATATAAGAAAAGATTTGCTCTGCTATGAAAGCGATATCAAGATAGGGTCCGGTTTGGACCACAATTAAATTATATGTTGGAGACCTGTGTAAAATGTCAGCCAATTCGAATAAGAATTGCGCCCTTTGGGGGCTCAAGAAATAAAATAAAGCGATCGATTTTTATGGAAGCTATAGAACGATTCAGACCATAATAAACACGTATGTTGATGGTCATGAGAGGATCCGTCGTACATAATTTCAGGCAAATCGGAGAATAATTGCGACCTCTTGAGGCTCAAGAAGTCAAGAACCCAGATCGGTTTATATGGCAGCTATATCAGGTTATGAAGCGCTTTGAACCTTATTTGGCACACTTGTTGAAATTAAGAATAAAATACGTCATGCAAAATTTCAGCCAAATCGGATAGGAATTGCGCCCTCTAGAAGCTTAAGAAGTCAGAACCAAAATTGGTTTATATGACAGCTCTATCATGTTATGAACTGATTTGAACCATACTTAGCACAGTTGTTGGATATCATAACAAAACACGTCGTGCTAAATTTCAGTCAAATCGGACGACAATTGCGCCCTCTAGAGGCTCAAGAAGTCAAGATTCCAGATCGTTTTATATGACAGCTATATCAGGTTATGTACCGATTTGCGCCATACTTCGCACAATTATTGAAAGTAATAACGAAACACCTCATGCAAAATTTCACCCAAATCGGACGAGAATTGCGCCCTCTAGATGCTCAAGAAGTCAAGACCCATGATCGGTTTATATGACAGCTATATCAGGTTATAAACCGATTCAAACCATACTTACCACAGTTCCTGGATATCACAACAAAATACTTCGTGCTAAAATTCATTCAAATCCGATAAGAATTGCGCACTCTAGAGGCTCAAGAAGTCAAGACCCAAGATCGGTTTATATGGCAGCTATATCGAAACATGGACCGATATGGCCCATTTACAATACCAACCGACCTACACTAATAAGAAATATTTGTGCAAAATTTCAAGCGGCCAACTTTACTCCTTCGGAAGTTAGCGTGCTTTCGATAGGCAGACGGACGGACATGGCTAGATTGACATAAAATGTTGCGACGATCAAGAATATGTATAATTTATGGGGTCTCAGACGAATATTTCGAGTAGTTACAAACAGAATGACGAAATTAGTCGGGAGGTTGGTTTATATGGGAACTGTATCAAGTTATTGATCGTTTCAGACCGTATTAGATAAGTATGCTGAAGGTCATGATAAAAGCCGTTGTACAAAATTTCTGCCAAATCGAATGACAATTGCGCCCTCTAGAGGCTCAAGAAATCAAAATTCAAGATCGGTTTATATGGCAGCTATATCAGGTTATGTACCGATTTGCGCCATACTTCGCACAATTATTGGAAGACATAACGAAACACCTCCTGCAAAATTTCACCCAAATCGGATGAGAATTGCGCGCTCTATTGGCTCAAGAAGTCAAGACCCAAGATCGGTTTATATGGCAGCTATATCAAAACATGGACAGAGCGGGCCAAATCGGATTATATTTGGGTATAGCTGCCATAAAGACCAGCATTCTGATTCAGAGTCTTAGTTTCGCTAAAAATTGGGTACATTTAAATGTACTCGGGCCACCGATATTCGAGCCGAATATGGTCCACATCGGGCTATATTTACGTATAACTACAATATAGGGACAGGGTCTTAAGCCCCTAAAAGCTGCATTTATTGCCCGATTTTGCTTTAATTTGGAACAATGCGTTCCACTAGAACACCCAACATTTAAATGAAGTATGGATCAGACCATATCTGGATATAGCTGCGATATGGACCGATCTACAGACTTGGGGTCCATCACCCATAAAGGGCCCATTTATCACTCGATTTCTATGAAATTTGGAACAGTGAGTAGTACAAGGCCACTCTATCTGTGCTGATTTAAGGTCGTAAGTACATAACAGGGGCATTTAGTATCCGATTTGGATGAAATTTGAAACACACACACACAGACCACACTTGGATATAGATGTCGTATAGACCGATCTGCCGATTTAGGGTCTTTCGCTCATAAAAGCCTCATTTATTAACCTTTTTCTCTGAAATTTGGAACAATGAGTTTGCAGTAGACACTCAATTTTTGAACGGAGTATGGAACAGATCTGACCATATTTGAATATTGCTATCATATAGACCGATCTGAGTATTCAGGGATTAAAATCCATAAAAGCCGCAAGCTGCAAAAAATTTATATAAAAAAATTAGTTAAAGGGCATAATTTTATTCTACATACCAAACTTCTGCCAAACCAACAAAAATTAGAGCTTCTAGGAACCGAGCAAGGATGATGGAGAGACCGGTTTATATGGGAGCAATAATATACTTCTTTTCAGCAGGAGATACAAGTTACCTACATTGAAACCTGTCTCCTTGTGTGGAGAGAATGTTCCATTTACAGAAAGCGCAAAATACCTGGGTGGTTTGCTGGACATAAAATTTAACTTCAAATCCAACATTTTGGAAAGGGCAAGAATGTGACGATCCACCCTTCTGGCTCAATCCCCTCCGGAGACGCTACCTTCTGGCCCCGGCCGTGCTCAGTCTTGGGGCAGTTCTTTTCCTTTGGAGACTAATTCGGATGCGTCTACATAAAAGTAAAGTGTAAGGTAGCTATTGTGTCATGTGTGATGTGTGGGTGTGTGTTTGTGCTAGTGAGCTTAAGAATCCGGATGGTATTAATAGTTAGTGAGCAACATTAGATGTGAGGTTGTTGCTCTGGACTCTTTACCCGACCCTCCTGCTGACTTACCAATTCTCGTCAGCCCTAAATGCACCTCCTAATAGACTACCTTCACCTTTCGTGACGTAATGAAACCCCTTAAAGTTTCATAATCAACAACAAACGTTTATATTTATAAGTGAATGATAATTAAAATAAAAGTACAAATCATGAATATTTGTTTGGCATAATACAATATAGTTTTGAGTGTAAAATGAAAATTCGTAATTATATATGAAATTTGATTTTATAGGCAAGTTTGGTAAACATATGGCAAATTTAACTAAAATCATGGATTATTAATTTTATAGGGAATAATTTAAAAACAAATAAATAAGAAACAATAATAAGAAATATGTGTAAGTGTGTTTTGGACTTACCAAATTAATTCCCACGATGTCATCAGGCCTGTTGACGGTGGTCTTCTTATTTTCATATTAAATTTGTATAAGATGTTGAATTTAACGTGAAATACTTAATCTAACTGTGATAATAATTGAAATGAATTTAATATATTTTTGCAAGGAAAGTGTTTGGATTCTTGGCACTTTGTTAGTTCCAGCTTAAAATGGTTAAACAGCCAATAAGGATTTTGAAATCCGTATATTTATAAATATTTGGCATATCCGGATATATTAAAAAAAATTGGCGCATCCGGGTATTTTGAAAAACTGGTATATTCGGGTAAAACTTTAATATAATTGAGAATTGCTGCTCCAGCAAAATGTTGGTAAGGAGAGTTTCGAAGTTCAAGGTTTACTGCATCCAATCTCTAGAGAATTTCTTTCTGCAGAATTGTAGGTCCATAACGTGTCTTTGGTCGCTGGTATTGCAAATGACCCCAAGTTTATGGACTGCAAAATTGATGCAATGTTGTTTTCGGTCCTTAGATCCTTATTAGAAAGTCCGGTTATGGCTTTTTGTTATTTTTCTGGCACAATCTTTTATTTTTCTTTTCTTTCTGATATTTAAACAATTTTTCTACATTTTTCTTCCGTAGCACAAAAAAATTAATGTCTTTTCTCTTCAAGTTTCTTTTTTCAATCCATCTCCCAAAATTTTTTTTTTTCTTCTCTATACCTACGTAATTAATTTTTTTTGTTTATTTTTCTCTCGGCCTACTACCAATCTTACTAACACCCTTACACATTTGGTTTCAAAGCATATGTAAAGTACCCAAAGGTTAAATCGTTGGCTTATCAAAAGTCACAAATTATATACTGCTTAAAAAAAAAAAAAAAAGAAAAAAAAATTAATTGTGTCCATATATCCTTCGCATGGAAAATGCCGACTTTTCCGCTTTCCATGTCCTTCAACTCATAATTTACATTTCCTATCTTTCGAATAACTTGTGCTTCTATACCTGTTGGAGCCAACTTTGCGTTATAGTATTTCAGATTAGAGCTTTGTGTAAAATTTCTTCTAACAACTGCCTGACCCACTTCGAATTCTCTTATTCTTGATTTCAGATTGTAAATTCTTTCATTTTTCTTATATGCCGATTTTAATTTCGACTGTATCGAATCCCTTAATAATGCGAATTTGTCCTTTCTCTGCATGTTGGTATCACTCTCTTCCAATATCTCCATCCTCACCATTGACGACAAAAGACACGTTATTGTCTCTATTCACTTCTTCTCCTGTCAAATCTTCAACACTTCGAGTAACAAGCATTCTCAAGATATTAAATAATTTTTACACAAAATATTCAGATAACAAATCCAATTAAATAATTATAGTTAAACGTCACTACTCGGATAAAGGTTAATCCATTAGGTGGTACAATACTTTTTGTCTATCAATACCATACGAAGTGAAACTTATGCCTGAGGTAAGTTCCTAAGATTTTTCCAGAAACAAAAATCAACCCAGGTATGTAGTTTCCAAAAATTGTTCATACGTGTGAGAGTAGAAGTCTGACAAAAGGCCAGCCTCAAAATCCGACTCGTAGCGTATGTACAATTTTAGATGTAAGCTGTGTGAAAACCCTAAAAGTAATTTCACTGGTTCAGTTCAAAACAATTTAAGAGAAATCAAAATTCCAATGAAATTCTTCTCTAGGCTATGATAAGGTGTATCTGTGTGAAAATATCAAAATATCTCCAAGGGTATCATAATCCGTTTATCAACTTATGAAAAGTCCACATGTAGATAGCTTAACATTTAGTATGAGTGTATGTGTTGGATCTCAACAGCTGAAGTAGGTGAAAAAAAAAAACTTCAAACAAAATACTATATTTCAATCGAAAAAAACCCTGTTGAGGCCCCACGTTGGGCGCCATTTAATTTATGTGACGATCCACCCTTCTGGCTCAATCCCCTCCGGAGACGCTACCTTCTTGCCCCAAGACTGAGCACGGCCGGGGCCAGAAGGTAGCGTCTCCGGAGGGGATTGAGCCAGAAGGGTGGATCGTCACACACTCTTGCTCTATACACCTGCAAGAGAGCCATTGGCAAAAGATGGGTGTTTAGACAGCGTGTCATGCATTGGGTATATACTGCAGTTGTCAGACCGATAATGCTATATGGTGTTGTGGTCGGGTGGACGGAGCTTCAAAAGTCAACCTACTGCTCAATACTTAACCGGATCCAAAGGATGGCTTGTTTGTGCATCACAGCCGCACTGAGAACGACACCATCTGATGCACTGAATTTAATACTACATCTTATGCCTCTGGACATTGTGGCTACCCAAATTGCAGCGACCAAAGCGGTGAGGTTCAGGATGCTTTCCCATTGGTCAAGTTGCGCCTAAGAATATCCGATGTTCACAATATCCAATGTTCAAGGCAGTGTGGGTTACACCCTACCTGAGCCGCTTTTTGATAAAAAGTACTATACCTCTATTCCTGATTGGGATTACGATATCCCTGATAACAAAAGTCACATAGACTTCTATACGGATGGTTCTAAAGTAAACGACCAGGTGGGCTTTGGGGTATACTCTGAAGATCTAGAACTGGTCATATAGAAAAAGTTACCCGACCACTGCAGTATGTACCAAGCGAAGATCAAGCGAAGATGTCATTACGACGATTGGCATAAATATCTTCTCAGACAGCCAGGTAGCCATTAAATCCCTGGAGATGGTATTCCTGACCACAAAAACCGCCCTCGAATTTCGCAGATCTCTCAACGAGATGGCTGAACAGTTCAAAATTCACCTGTTCTAGGTGACGGGCTACAGGAATACCCCAGGGAATTGTAAAGCGGATGAGCTTGCGAGACTAGGAACTGCCCTACACATTCCAGGGATACTGGAATCTGTGGATACGCCTCTAGCGACGTGTAAGCTTTGTGACCAATGGATGGCCACAAAGAGGGGGCTGTGAGCATTCCAAAACTATCTGGTCTAATCTAGACTAGACTAGAAGAGGTCGCTTTGCTGTCATTGTCTAGAACAGATCCGATTTTGCTGAAGTTTGGGACAGTGAGTTAAGTTAAGCCCCTTGACATACTTCTGTGTTATGGCACATATCGGTCCAGATTTGGATATAGCTGCCATATAGACCGATCTCTCGGTTTCAGGTTTTGGAGCCATAAAAAGCGCATTTATTGTGCGATGTCGCCGCAATTTGGGACAGTGAGTTGTGTTAGGCCCTTCGACATCCTGCTTCAATTGCACTCAGATCGGTCCAGACTAGGGTATAGCTGCCATATAGACCGATCTCTCGATTTAATGTTTTAGGCCCATAAAGGCGCATTTATTGTCCGATGTTGCCGAAATTTGGAACAGAGAGTTAAGTTAAACGCCTCCACCTATTTCAGCAATTTGGTCTAGATCTATCAAGATTTGCATATAGCTGCCATATAGACCGATATCTCGATTTAAAGTCTTGGCCCCAAAAAAAAGGCGCATTTTTAATCCGATTTGAAGGAAATTTGACACATTGACTTATGTTTGGCTTTTCGACATCCATGTTGTATATGTTTCAGATCGGTTTATTCTTAGATATAGCTACTAAAAAGACCAATATTTTGTTATACACAATTGAACAATAACATATACTTATTATTGGGTTGCCCAAAAAGTAATTGCGGATTTTTTAAAAGAAAGTAAAGGCATTTTTAATAAAATTTAGAATGAACTTTAATCAAATATACTTTTTTTACACTTTTTTCTAAAGCAAGCTAAAAGTTACAGCTGATAACTGACAGAAGAAAGAATGCATTTACAGAGTCACAAGCTGTGAAAAAATTTGTCAACGCCGACTATATGAAAAATCCGCAATCACTTTTTGGGCAACCCAATAGTATTTGGTCCAAATCGGATCATATTTCGATATAACTGCTATGGACATAAGGTATGCAATTTTCACCGGATTGTGAATACCCACCGAGGTGGTGGGTATCCAAAGTTCGACCCGGCCGAACTTAACGCCTTTTTATTTGTTTTACTAATATTCCAATACACCATCTTTAATGACTTATACTAGTTTTTTATTTATTATCCAATATTTTGTCCCCTATAACAAACTTAGAATGACAAAAGAAAAAATAAAAATATTCTCTTTGCAAAAAAACGTCAATTTACCATAAAGCTGTTCGGTGTTTATTTCACTTCATTATACGGCAAATATTGATGTATGAATTTTAATTATTAATGTGATTTTTTTCCGGTTGTTTTACTTCTCCCTGTCAACCCTGTGCTTCCTATATCCTTGTGTACATTATAAGGATATTGATTAATCAGCATTATAGTTCGATGTATGACTATACAGTAGGTGGAATATGTGTGTGATAGCTACGTCAATGCGTTCCTACTTGAGTGTGTGTGTGTGTGTTGAGTAGTGGGTGTGTCCTACACTGTCTCGACGTTTGTTCAGGCCGCATTTCGATGCTAAGTGATCCAGGATACACATTCCCAGGCGAATAAAGTCAAAAAGGAAATGGAAACCGAACAATTACTTGCATAATAAATCAAATTGTCATGTTTGAGCATTATCTGCCATAGACCGACAAGCCATCAGGCAGGACACTGTGGCATGAAAAAACTCACGCGAAAATACAATGGAGTATTTAGCCTTTCATTTATCTTTGGTGAAATAAATATAAGAAACCAGGCCAGAGGGTCCGAATCGGCCCATAACCTGATAAAACTCCAATAGCACGATAATTTTTTTATTTTATCTTTTGTTTGCCTCTAAAGAGGTAACGGGCAATGCACTTGAAACATGCGATCAATTTTGAAGGGTATATAAGATAGGCCGAATCTGTTTTTACTTGTTATACCCTACACCACTGCTGTGGTACAGGGTATTATAACTTAGTGAATTAGTTTGTAACACCCAAAAGGAGGAGAGATAGACCCATTGATAAGTATACCAAACGACTCAGAATCACTTTCTGATTCGATTTAGCTATGTCCGTCTGTCTGTCCGTCTGTCCATGTTAATTTGTGTACAAAGTACAGGTCGCAATTTTCATCCCATTGTCTTCAAATTTGGTATGGGCATGTTTTTCGGCCTAGAGACGAAGCCTATTGAAATTGGAAAAAATCGGTTCAGATTTGGATATAGCTTCCATATATATGTTCGTCCGATTTGCAGTAATAATGCAATGAAATAGTCATTTTTTAACCGATTCTGTCGAAATCTGCTTCAGATTTGGATATAGCTACCATATATATATATTTGTCCGATTTGCAGTGATACAGCAATAAATTAGACATTTGTTAACCGATTCTCTTGAAATTTGGTAGGAAGGATTTTCTTATGACTCTCGACATTAACGATGAATTTCATAGAAATTGGTTCAGAGTAAGATATAGATCTCATATATCCTTACACTCATAAAAATTGGTTAATAAAAACAGCAAAAATGATTGCTAAAACAGCAGAAAGTCTGCTAAAAATGGCACAGCAAACATTTTCTACTATTTTCAAATTGAAAAAAGAAAAAACAAATTCAAAAACGTCGTAAATATTTTAAAATTTCTATATTCCATAGGGGGTATACTAATTTCGTCATTCTGTTTGTAACTCCTCGAAATATTCGTCTTAGACCCCATTAAGTATATATATTCTTGATCGATATGACATTTTAAGTCGATCTAGCCATATCCGTCCGTCTGTCTGTCTGCCGAAAGCAATCTAGCTCTTGAAGGAATAAAACTAGCCGTTTTAATTTTTTCACAAATACTTCTTATCGGTGTAGGTCGGTTGGGATTGTAAATGGGCCATATCGGTCCATGTTTTGCTATAGCTTCCATAGAAACCGATCCGGGATCTTGACTTCTTAAGCCTTGATTTGATTGAAATTTGGCATGAGGTGTTTCTTTATGACTTCCAATAACTATGCTTAGTATGGTTCTCAAACCTAATATAGCTGCCATATAAACCGGTCCATAACCTGTCAGTTGTTCACTGACAGTTAAATAGTTCAGTCGTGTTTTAATGGATCTCCCTCCTAATACACTTTGCGCCAAGTGCTTTAAGGCTTTAAGTGCCAAATCGATAGCCTGCCACGTTTGTAGAGCTAAATATCATTTTTTCTGTGCGGACATTGATGCAAATATTGCCGAACTTTTTATTAAAAACGCGAACTTAGTTTTCAACTGCAATGATTGTTTGCGTCTCACTTCTAATCTAATTGCTGGCATTTCATCTTTAAAAACTGAAGTAAGAGAACTCAAGCTCTTAATCGACTCTTCACTGAGAGCAGAAGTGCACGAATTGAAGCAAATAATAGAGAACAACAAGCAAACTGAAAAAAAACAACGGCATCAACATAACTCCAATCTTAATACTGCAGCAGTGAGGAGCCGTGATGTTGTTGGTAAGGTTCAAAGTACAAATGCCCCTGTCGCTGCTGCTGTCGAACATTCGTTGAACGTAAACAACAGCCAACATGTTGTGCCATACGCGTCATCTGTATCATCGCTTAACACAGTAGATGCTAATGCTGTTGATAATGATGATGCTGTGTTTGAAGCCAACGTCCTACCTAATTCTAATTGGGTGCGTGTCCAGAGGCGTAGAAAAAGAAAGGATAAGGTCATTTATGGTGAAAATAATACAACAAATGAATTGGATGTTGTTATTTCTAAGAAATGGGTGCATATTTCATCTTTTAAGCCATCAGTTACGAGCGAGCATATCACTGACTTTATTCAAAAGAATGCTAACATTGCAAAGTCTAATATGGAGTGCTATGTGCTTGTGAAAAAAGATGTTGACATCAATAGTTTAAAACGCGTCAACTTTAAGCTTGGTGTTACATCTAATCATTACGATGACGTCATCAACCCAAAGTTATGGCCTACTGATATTAGAATTCGTCCATTTATAAATTTTCAAAAAATGGCAGTGGAATCGCTTCCCCATTGATTAATGAGGTGCATGGTTTAAAAATTTACTACCATAATCTGTCTGGTATGCGTACGAAATCCAAGGATGTTTTTGATTTCTCCAATCAATTGAACTATGATGTTATTGCTCTTGTTGAAACCTGGTTGAACGATGACTTTTGTGATGCTGAGTTCTTCGATCTAAATTTATTTGCTGTTTACCGTAAAGATAGAAATGTTTCAAGGACTGGATATTCTAGAGGAGGTGGTGTGCTCTTGGCCGTTAAATCTCAATACAAGTCAAACTTATGTGGTTTGGATGATGACAGCGGATTATTAGACCAAATTGCTGTATGCATAAATGGTTTAAATCTTAGCGTTGTATTATGTTTGTCTTACATACCCCCAGGTAGTAGTGCATCTATTTATTCGAAGCATATTGATAATATTTTTGCTATTGAAGTAAGCATGGGGTCGAAAGCTAATATTTGTGTTATGGGTGATTTTAATTTACCTAACATTTGTTGGTCAAAATTTGACGACAATCATTTTTTAACGCCCACTAATGTAAACAAGGATTACGAGGTCAATTGTATTGATACTTTATTAAGTTTAAATCTTGTTCAAATTAATCATTTTTCTAATCAACTTCACCGATTTCTTGATCTTATTTTTGTTCCAAATGATTTTAAATTTAATGTTTATGAATGTTTGGCTCCAATTTCCCCATCTAATCTACATCATATGCCTATTGTTGTTGAAGTAGGTTATTTTAACTTTCTAAAATCATCACCGTCTCAAAATCTGGCTCTAAATTATAACGTTTGTGATTTTAATATGTTGAATTCAATTCTTGGCTCCATTGATTGGATAAAAATATTTAATGATAAAACATCATCAGTTTGTTATGATTTTTTTATAGAAAAAGTCTCTGATATACTTAAATCTAATGTTCCGTTTAAGAAAAATAAGCCACATAAACTGCCTTGGTATACGACAGGTCTTAAGAAACTTAAAAATTTACGAAATAAATTTCATAAGCGCTTTTTGGCGCATGGTGATCCAGAAGATTTGGTCCAATGCAAGCATTATCAACGTGAATTTAATTTTTTAAATAAATTCCTCTATAAGCAATACATTCTGGATAAAGAGAATGAAATTAAAGCCAATCCTAAAAGCTTTTGGTCTTATGTTAACTCTAAAAGGAAAACATCTGATATCCCATCTACTCTCACATATAATGGCTGTACATCAAAATCTGGTGTGGACGTGGTTAATATGTTTGCTTCTTTTTTCAAATCTAATTTTGATTCTCCCGTAACAAGTAGCGCGGCAGTCCTTGATTCTGTATCTGCTATTAATTTGGCAAATATTTCTGTTTCGGATGAAGATGTGTTGGACGCTATTTTTAATATTAAGAATAGTTTTAAACACGACGCCGATGGCCTTTGTGCTTATTTTCTAAAAAAGTGTTCTATTTGTGTAGCTCCAATTTTAACTTTCATTTTCAATCTCTCTATTAAGGAGGGTATATTTATTAATAGATGGAAAGTAGCATCAATTACCCCAGTTTTTAAAGGTGGCAGAAAAGACGATGTAACTTGTTACAGGCCAATTGCTAAATTGTCGTGTGTTTCAAAAGTGTTTGAGCATGTTATTCACAAAAAATTGTTTTTTATTTGCAAATCATTTATTTCTCCCCATCAGCATGGATTTTTTTCAGGAAGATCAACTTCAACTAATTTGGTTCTCTTTACAGAATATTGCCTATCTGCCTTTGAACGTGGCTGTCAAGTTGAAGCCATTTACACAGATTTATCAAAAGCTTTCGATAAAGTATCACATTCTATATTGCTCGATAAATTACAAGAATTAGGGTTTCATTCCAATTTTCTTTCTTGGATCGCTTCATATCTTCACAACAGAGTGTGTACAGTAAAGGTGGAGAGTTTTGTATCTTCACCTTATATTCAAACTTCCGGTGTGCCTCAGGGTAGTATCTTGGGGCCACTTCTTTTTATTTTATTCATAAATGGCATTTCCTCATGCTTTTCAACATCTAGATTTCTGCTCTATGCTGATGATTTAAAAATATTTCATAAAATTGAGTCTATGTCTGATGTCTTCGATTTACAGAATGACTTGGACAATCTGCTGAGTTGGTGTATTAGCAACAAGCTTCTTATAAATTTATCGAAATGTGCTCACGTCTCTTTTTACAGATTGCGTCATCCAATCCAAACTTCATTTAAAATTGGTAATTGTGTACTTAAAAAATCAACTTCAGTTCGCGACCTGGGTGTGATTTTTGATTTCTCCTTGTCCTTTGTTCCACATATTGACTATATAATACCTGATGCTTATAAGGTCCTTGCTTTTATTAAGAGAAATTGCTTTGATTTTTCTGATCCTAACACTTTCAAGATATTATATACAACTTTTGTTAGATCAAAGTTGGAGTATGCCGCCATCATTTGGGATCCTTATTGTATTTCGCATATCGGTCGTATTGAACGAATTCAAAAACTTTTTTCTAAATTTGCCCTTAGGCCTTTGTTTCCTTTGGAGCATCCACCATATCGGTCGCGATGTTTGTTACTGGGACTACAGAGTTTGGATTGCCGTAGAAAATTTCAGTCTGCTTTATTTATTTTTGATTTGATTAATAATCGTGTCGATTCTCCCGATTTGTTGGCTTTAGTTCCGTTTTCTGTTCCAGTAAGGAGTTTACGATTTACTGATTTATTTAGTATTAAATTTCATCGTTGCAATTATGCCCGCAATGGACCACTAACACGCTCATTTTTAAATTTAAATCGAATTAATTTAAATTTTCAAAAAGAATCGAAGCCAAGTATTGATTTTAGCACATCTAAAGAAGTATTTAGGTCAAGTTTATATTGCGCTTTTCCCCTAACATAGTTTTTGTAAATATATTTATATTTTTTGAATTTAATCTTAGTCTGTAAGGATATGAATTCCATTGACTATAATAATAAATAAATAAATAAATAAATAAATATAGCTGTTGTATAAATCGATCTTGAATCTTGACTTCTTGAACCTCTGGATGGCGCGATTCCTATCCAAATTTGATGAAATTTGGCATGACGTGTTTTGTAATGACCTCCAACAACTGTACTAAGTATGATTTAAATCGGTCCTTAACCTGATATAGCTGTCATATAAACCGATCTGAGGTCTCTTCTTGAGCCACTAGAGGGCGCAATTTCTATCTGATTTGGCAGAAATTTGGCATGCCGTGTTTTGTTATGACTTCCAACAACTGCTCTTACTACGGTTCAAACCGGTCCATAACCCAATCTTGAATCGTGATTTCTTCAACCTCTAGAGGGTGCAATTCTTATCCAAATGCAAATTTTGCCCATGATCATTCCACTAAGGAACAGGGGCATACCTCTCACATATCAATGAGTGCAGTCCGATTCAATATTTCAGCTCAATGATAAGGGACCTCCTTTTTATAGCCGAGTTCGAAAGCGTGCCGCAGTGCGACACCTACTTGGAAAGAGGTTTTATATGGCTTAGTATCTTGCAAATGTTCCCAGCATTAGGAGGGAAAAACCACCTTTGAAAATTTTTTCTGATGATTTCGCCAGGATTCGAACCCAGGCGTTCCTCTGTGCTACGGTGGCCTCCAATAAATTTCAATTCTTATCCGATTTTCCAGAAATTTTGCATGACATGTTTGGTCATGACTTCCAACAACTTTGCTAAGTATGGTTCAAGTCGGTCCATAACCTGTTATAGCTGCCATATAAACCAATCTTGAATCGTGACTTCTTGAGCCACTAGAGGGCGCAATTCTTTTCCGATTTCGCCGAAATAATGCATGAGGTGTTTTGTCGGGATTTCAAACAACTGTGCCTTAGTATAGTTGAAATCGGATCATAGCCTGATGTAGCTATCATATAAACCAATCAGGGGACTGGACTTTTTGGGCCTCTCTAGAGGGCGCAATTATTGTCCGATTTAAAATTTTGTATAACGACTTCTACCATGACCCTCAACATACGTGTCAAGTATGGTCTGAATCGGCCTGATACAGCTCCCCTATAAACCGATCCCCCTATTTTACTTCTTGACCCCCTAAAGGGGGCAATTAAAGGGTGATTTTTTTGAGGTTAGGATTTTCATGCATAAGTATTTGACAGATCACGTGGGATTTCAGACATGGTGTCAAAGAGAAAGATGCTCAGTATGCTTTGACATTTCATCATGAATAGACTTACTAACGAGCAACGCTTGCAAATCATTGAATTTTATTACCAAAATCAGTGTTCGGTTCGAAATGTGTTCATTCACCGTAACGTTGCGTCCAACAGCATCTTTGAAAAAATACGGTCCAATGATTCCACCAGCGTACAAACCACACCAAACAGTGCATTTTTCGGGATGCATGGGCAGTTCTTGAACGGCTTCTGGTTGCTCTTCACTCCAAATGCGGCAATTTTGCTTATTTACGTAGCCATTCAACCAGAAATGAGCCTCATCGCTGAACAAAATTTGTCAAAATTTGAACACATTTCGAACCGAACACTAATTTTGGTAATAAAATTCAATGATTTGCAAGCGTTGCTCGTTAGTAAGTCTATTCATGATGAAATGTCAAAGCATACTGAGCATCTTTCTCTTTGACACCATGTCTGAAATCCCACGTGATCTGTCAAATACTTATGCATGAAAATCCTAACCTCAAAAAAATCACCCTTTATTATTCGATTTGGCTGAAATTTTACACATCCTATGGCCTCCAACATTCAATTAGAAACGCAATTCTTTTTTTTTTGTCCTTTGTTTGCCTAAAAAAAGATACCGGGAAAAGAAAGATGCTATCCATGGTGGAGGGTATATAAGATTCGGTCCGGCTGAACTTGGCAAGCTTTTACTTGTTTTCATTTTAATTTTAAGAAAAATTCAATATTTTCAAATTTGATTTAAAAAAATCACTAAAAAATTATTCGTTTCTTTTCCAGCTCTACTTTGCCATGACTTTTTGTCCCCATCCTTGTTTTTAAGCCCTGTTTCTGAAGGTTTATACTAAACATCATTTCGCCTTGATATCATAGCAGACGTTTAAGTTTAAAATTCGTTACATAGAATTTCTATAATTTCTGAGTTAAAAATTGTGACAGTTGTCAGGGAGGGATGTCCAAAGCACAGTTACTTGATAACATACTTTTGAGTCCTTTCTCCCAATATCAGTTGGCTGCCACATTTGTTCTATCTAATGGTCTTTCTTTTATAACCAAAAACTGTTAGATGGTGCACAAAGTGGAAAACAAATGCCCAGCCACTAAATCGGGCCATTAACAAAATGCAAATTACGCCCACGAATGCAACTCTTCCCTCACCTTCACCACCAATCCACATTGTGCTACGTTACACAACCTAAACTATGAACATGCGGCTGCATTTCTATATCTTTGTCCCTTTTGCCTTTTTAGGACAATGCTTTTGTGCCATTTTTCTTGGGCTTCCTTGTGGTGTTCCTGTTTTTGTGCATTATTTATAAGTGAATTTACCCAAAAAACAACCAAAGTAGTGCATGAACAACAAATGGAACTGGAGCTAGATAATGGCCCCCCATAATCATCGCAATTATTCCACCCTAATGTAAGCATGTGAGCCATTACAATTATCGGCAGTTGGACTAGATACTCGAGTCAATTGTGCGGACAAATGCGGTTTGTCATAATGATGAACTGCTGTCGAACAAGGCAATCCTGGATGATTGAAGTCGCTAAATTGGGTCACAATTAAGGGAATTGAGAATTTGGTAAGCAATTGTAAAGCTTTATCATAGAATGGTGGTGTGATAATATGGGGTGCTCCATATAGCAGTTTGAAACCGTTCAAAGATTATTCCAGATTTAGAACAAGAAAAATTTCTTCATACCAAATTTTTATCAAATCAGCCAAAAAATTTAAAATATAAACCGATTTAGACCATGGCACGAATATTGAAACACTGCGACGAGGCCACGCAGAGGTTAGCAAGTCCGCCTATGACGCTTAACACCTGGGTTCGAATCCTGGCGAGACCATCAGAAAAACATTTTTCAGCGGTGGTTTTCCCCTCCTAATGCTGGCAACATTTGTGAGGTACTATGCCATGTAAAACTTCTCTCCAAAGAGATGTCGCACTGCTGCACGCCGTTCGGACTCGGCTTTAAAAAAGAGGTCCCTTATCAATGAGCTGAAATCTTGTATCGGCTTGCACCCATTGATATGTGAGAAGTTTGCCCAAATTTACACAAATACTTGTTATTGGTGTAGGTTGGGATTGTAAATGGGCCATATCGGTCCATGTTTTGATATAGCTGCCATATAAACCGATCTTGGATCTTGAATTCTTGAGCCACTAAAGGGCGCAACTCTTATCCGATTTGGCTGAAATTTTGCATGAGGTGTATTTGTTACGATTTCCAACAATTGTACTATGTGTAGCTCAAATCGGTCCATAACCTAATATAGCTGCCATATAAACCGATCTAAGGTCTTGACTTCTTTACCCTCTAGAGGACGCAATACCTATCCGATTTGGCTTAAATTTTGCACGTTTTTTGTTATGACTTTCAACAACTGTACCAAATATGGCTTAAATCGGTATATAAGGTGATATAGCTGTCATTTAAACCGATCTGGGGTCTTGATTTCTTGAGCCACTAGAGGGCGCAATTGCAATCCGATTTTGCTGAAATTTAGCTGACTTGTTTTGTGAAGACTTTCAACAACTGTGCTATGTATGGTTAAAACGGTCTATAACCTGATATAGCTGTCATATAAACTGATCTGAGGTCTTGACTTCTTGAGCCACTAGAGGGCGCAGCTGTTATTCGATTTGGCTGAAATTTTGCATGAAGTGTTTTGTTATGACTATCAGCAACTGTGCCGAATATGTTTCAAATCGGTCCATAACCTGATATAGCTGCCATATAAACCGATTTGGGATCTTGACTTCTGAAGCCTCTACAGGGCGCAATTCTTATTCGATTTGGCTGAAATTTTACACAGTGACTTCTACTATGATGTCCAACATTTATTTCAATTATGGTCCGAATCGGGCGAATAGCATAGCAATTATTTTCTTTTACCCTTCGTTTGTCTAAAGAGAGATACCGGGGAAAAGAACTCGACAAATTCGATCCATGGTGGAGGGTATATAAGATTCGACCCGGTCGAACTTAGCACACTTTTACTTGTTTTTCTTTTCTCGTAACCAACACTAAGGGTATGTTCCCTATAAATGCAGTGCATTGTGTTGGCGATTAGGAAAGTTAGGGATTGGAGGGTGGAAAGAGGGAGTTTGGTTTATTGATATTCCCTTTATATATATCTGAATGTCAATGTTGGTGGGAAAGACATTTGCCGGAAATCAATTCCACATACGAATGGTTCAGGTGAAAAATGAATTTTCCCGGTAATGCATGCTCCGGTCAACTGGGCAATCATTTAGAAACGTGTTTTATTTAATTCCTGGCAAGTATTGTATTCCTGGTGAACATTCTAACGTCAGGATTAAAAAGACGCATATCCTCGGAACACATACATTGAAAGTAACGCTGGAGCAGTACAACGCTGCCCACATACCGACGATGTTCAAGAGAAGAAATAGAGTTGGATACCCTACCGTCCCCAATCAACACCATTGCAGTTCCGAACGTGACTTTGGAGCTCCTGTCGATATATGAGAGTTATACTCCATCTTCGTCCTGATGATGTTGAAGGGTGATTTTAAGCTATAATCTTTTTTGGCAAAACTGGTTTAAACAGCTCACGCACGTTTCGTGTTTTGTTTTACTGTCAAACATCTTCAGTTTGGTGTATAATTTAACCATGAAACGTATTACAAACGAACAACGCTTGCAATTATCAAAATGCTTGCTCTGTTAAGAAAGTTCATCGCGTGCATCTTCTATTGAGCGACGAAGCTCATTTTTGGGTCAATGGGTACGTAAATAAGCAGAATTGTGGATTTTGGAGTGAAGATCAGCCAGAAACATTGCAAGTGCTACCAATGCATCCAAAAATATCACAGTTTGGTGCGGTTTATGGGCTGGCGGCATCATTGGACAGTACTTCTTCAAAGATAATGCAAATCATAACGTAACTGTGAATGGTGAACGCAATCGTAAGATGATATCCAACTTTTTTTTGCCCAAAATCTAAGAGCTTGACTTGCATGACATGTGGTTTCAACAAAACGTTGCCACATGGCACACAGCACGCGTAAAAATGGACTTATTGAGAGGCGAGTTCGGTGAACATTTTATTTCACGTTCGGCACCGGTCATTTGGCCGCCTAGATCGTGCGATTTAATGCCTTTTAACTATTTTTTGAGGGCTCACGTTAAAGCTCATATCTATACAGACAAACCCGCTTCAATTGACGCATTGGAAGACAACATTTAAGCATTTATTCATGAGATACCGACCTAAATGTTGTTAAGAGTATGCCAAAATTGGACTAAGCATATGGACCATTTGAGGCGCAGTCACGGTCAACATTTGCATGATATAATCTTTAAACTATTAATTATATGGACCGTACTTTCGGTTCAAATGGAGATTTCTATAAAATAAAGATACAATTTTTCTGAATTTTATGTGTTTCTTTCCTATAGCTCTTAAAAAAAACACCCTTTAGTGTAGATATTAAGAAGATCAGAAGAAGTGAAATACTTCTTGCGCAGCTTAAGAAAGGCCAAACACTTGAATGCTTCTTTCGACACTTCGAATACGTGTTTGGACCAACGGACATCTTCATGCCCAAAACATCAAGAGCATCTGACTGCTCAACATCTATACCGTCGATAGATATCGACGATTGAAGTGGGTCAGTGAATCGCTTATGAGACAAGAAACAGCACTGCGTTAAAGTCTACTCTGTTCATTCTAACCCACTCGCAAATGGCAACAAATGTTGGGGGAGCGTCTCATCCATCAATCCATAATCCATAATTCACCTCCTGTTCCCAATTTATTGAGGACTTGGCCTATGTTAGAATGAATATAAATGAACCAGGCTATTGTCATCGGCAAATGAGTAGACTGGATTCGAAGTCTAACCCAATAGATCGTCAATGAAAATAAGAAAAAAGGAAGGGGAAAGAACAGAACATGGTGACACACCTGCGGTCAATGTATTCTCATCGGGAGAGAACCCATCTACAACCACTAGTATAGTGCGCTCTCTGAGAAAGCTCGACATAAATCGATCGAAGTTATCTACGACTCCAAAGGCGACGTGTTTTGATAAAATTGCACCAAGGCCAGACTCTATCAAATGCCTTGAAGATATCCAGAGCCAATTGTTTTGTTATTGTTGTAGCAGTTTATTGTGTTCTATCTTTCGTCTGCTTGCTTCTGTTGAGTGTCAAGACCTAGGAACTCTGCGACTAAGATGGGGTGCGTCCACAGGAATCTGAGTCTGAGTCGAGTGGGTCTGGACGGGCAGTTAAACAGGTGACGTGTGATCCCTGGTTACAATCGGGACATACATCTTGCACGTCGGCATCAATCCTAGCTCTGTTGGAATTGAGGCGGCTGCATCTGCCGGAACGTAATTGAGCCAGAGCTACTCTGGTTTGCCAGGGGGGGGGGTCTATTTCTCCAGGTGCAATGCATGGCGGTCGTTCTCCAAGAACTACATTCACCGGTAGCCAATTACCGCATCTGCTGTCGTGTCTGCATGAATGTTGTTTAGACCTGCTTGATATGCCGCTTCGCCTAGAGATTCTCTCTTGTAGCGCTGAACCTTACGCTCTAGATCATGTAGATCTACTTTAAGGTTTCTGGGCGGTGGATATCTATACACAAGATGATGATTTGGATGGTCTCTGTGATAACAGCTAAAAAGGTATTGCTTAGACAGCATGTAGTTATGTCTTCGCACTGGTAGGATCTTTGTCTCCTGATGGAGGTGGTCCACATGAGAACTGAGGAGACAGTCCGTCGCAGTTCGGAGGGCGGCATTCTGACAGATCTGAATATTGTTTCACTGCGTGTCACAAAGTTGACGAGACCACACTGGCGCTGCATAACTTACCACAGACCGGCCAATTGCTTTGTACGTGGTCGACAAGGTTTCTTTGTCTGCACCCCAAGTGCTACCAGCAAGTGACTTGAGGACCTTGTTTCTACTTTTGACTTTACCGCAAATTGCTGTGGCATGTGGGAAGAATGTGTAAGAGCCTCTCAAATGTGACGCCAAGTATTTTGGGATACTTGATGGTCGGAATCATTTCTTCATCGACCATCACAGTCAGCTCAGTATCCACCTCACGCATATTTGTAGTGAACAATGTGGCAGAAGATTTGGTGGCGGATATCTTCAGATTTCTTGAGGTAGACGTTCAACCTATCGCAGATGTCTACAATGGGTGGGGGCCTGATGCCATGATCGTACAATCGTCCGCATATGATACGATCTCTATGCCGTCTGCAGGGGGCGGAATGGGGGATAGGTAGAGGTAAAACAGTGCCGAAGATATCACCCCACCTTGGGGAACTCCCTGTTTCACTCTACGGTGTTTCGACTTCTTATCCCTAAATTCCACAAATGACTGTCGACCACACAGATAATTCGCGACCCATCGTTTCAGGCCTGGCTGGAGGGACGTGTTGGCGATGTCCTCAAATAATTTGGCATGGCTGACCATGTCGAATGCCTTCGATAGGTCCAATGCCACGAGGACGGTCCTATCACATGGCCTGGGCTAATTGAAGCCACGGCAAATGTGTGCGGTGATGGCATGCAAAGCTGTTGTTGTGCTGTGCAGTCTTCGAAATCCATGTTGATGCTCGGCGAATGGAAAATCTCCTACGAAGCTCGGGAGGAGTAATTCCTCAAACATCTTTGCCACTGGTGAGAGAAGGCAGATCGGTCTGTACGACTCCCTCAAACTCGGGTCTTTTCCAGGCTTCAGTACCGGGATCACTCTGCCCATTTTCCAGACATCGGGAACTATAAGAGTGTTCAAAGACAGGTTAAGGACAGTGGTAAGGTACTCAACTCCAGGTGAATCCAGCTTTCAATCTGCTCTGCCAAAGCTATGCCACGCTGGTCGTTACCTAGTGGAGAATGCCATGACGTGTGATGCTCATTAAAGTGCCCTAGAACCAGACGATTGTGGCCAGATAGCAACCCACTTATGTCGGGGTTGTAAGCCTGGCCATTAATCGGGACACAGGTACCAAACGGCGGTATATACACGTTGAATAGCTCTATCTCGGCAGTACCAGACCTGACTGCTATCCCCATGCATTCCATGTAGGTGTCACTAGCGCCATGCGAAGGTGAGATATGTCTATATTGCACTGAATGGTGTATTACGAAGGCCAATCCCCCACCTACATTCCTTAAGCGATACTTACGTAGCACATTGTAACCGTGACAACCGTGCAAGCTGCAGGTTGCACAGTTGTCACGGTTACAATGTTCCAGAGCCAGTACCTCACTCTCATCAAACTGGTGGATAGAGCGACTTTAACGTTCCGGCAGAAATGCCAATGCCAAATTCCGTAGAGGGATTTCTGCGTAACCCATACTGTCTATCGCTAAGAAGGCCATTGGACTCTAGGTATCTCATAAACATACCCTCCATAATCTTGGCCTCCGGCCAATTGTGATATGCTTAGCGCTCTCACCTTTTTTCGGGATGGGCTGAACGTTTGCAACCTTCCAACGGGCCGAGTTTTCCCGGCTGTAGGCTACATTGAAAAGGATGCGTAGTGGACGAGCAAGCGCCGCAGAACGGTTACAAAGGACAAGTGGTGATATACCATCCGAGGAGGTTTGTTAACATCGAGATCCGCAAGCACTCCTTTGACTCAATAGAATAACTGAGACATCGAACTAGATACACTTTCAATCACGGGGAGTGGTTGATTGCTTAACGGCACGAAAGAATTTCCTGCAAACATTTCAGCCAGTAGATTAGCCTTATCAACCGGGTTAACGAATATCAAGAGTTGGGATTGCCGATGGGTTACCCCTTACTCTTTTTACGAATGACCAAAAGCTCTTGCTTTCTCTCAGAGAAGCAATAAATCTAGCACTTAAACTCTGGCACACGAAGTTCTTGCCTGTTTGCGTAGCATTTCGGTATGTGCGTTCTTGGTTAGACGCCAATTTCTAAATGCATCCTCTTTTGATCAGACAGCAAATCTGCATGCCCGGTTAAAGCAAATTTTATCTCTCGATTTAACCGATAAATTCTTAGTCGGAATGAATTAACTCATTCCTATTAATATTACACTTTCCACAATTTCAGCAGCAGCATTTGCGTAGCTGTCCAGAAAACAAAGTCTCAAATTAAAATGCTGGAAAAATTCATTGAACTCAGCCCAAAGTGCTCTTTCGTATATAAAAATTGACCGCTTCGGTCGCTTTAAAGCATTTGGAGAAATGTACTTCATTCGACCAGGAGGCCACCGTATCGCATGTCCGCCTATGACACTGAACGCCTGGATTCGAATCCTGGCGAGATCATCAGGAAAAATTGTCAGCGGTGGTTTTCTCCTCCTAATGCTGGCAACTTGAATCGGACTGCAATCGTTGATATGTGAGAAGTTAACCCCGTTCCTTAGAGGAATGTTCATGCGCAACATTTGCATTTACTTCGTTCGACCATGGAATCATCGGCCTTTCTTCGATCGAAGAGTTCTATCCTTACAACCTTAAAGAAAAAAGTAGATATTATTCCCAAACTTCCTTTTGTTGTTTAGATTTGTTTTTATAATTTTTAAAGTTTTATTGAAATAATAGCGCCCATTAATTTAATATTAAATATTGTGTACTTAAGGAATAAAAATAAATCGTCATGTCTCCATGCCATTTGTCCTTGACAACATGTCTGGAAGGCAACATTAATTTTCACTCCCCCCCTATTTGGACGCTATGAAATCATTTCATAGGTCCTTAAAACATGTGGGCATGGCATATATTTTGTTGTTGTTGTTGTTTCTTTTTTTTCTTTTTGCTTTCAAGAAATCGTAAACAATTATTTTTGTTTTATTGACACTTGCAAGCTGTCGTTATGTCGTTTTTTAAGAGCTCCGTAAAAAGCAACGTTAAAAATATAAACAGCCATTAACAGTTCAATAAACTTGTTGCAGACGCCAAGCAACTCCAACACCAGCACATACCCACACACACACACACACATATGTATATACAGGAAAGTGTCCTCCCCAATGACTTGAAGAAAACGCTACATTAGTCTAGCAGCATATGCTTGAGGGTGGGTGTGAGTGTGTTTGGCTGTGTGAGTGTGAATGTACAGATGTGCCATAAATAATGATGCCACAAATTTAATCTAATGTTCATTTCCTTGTGCAGTTATTTATGTCCACATGTTTTGTCCCACTAATGTCTATTTGCGAATTACACGCTGAAGCAATCAGGGCTTTCATTCATTTGCCGCGAGTATTCCCTGCGTGCATAGAGCTCCTTATAGCTATGACATCCAGAAGATTGCTGGGGAGAGATATATACAGAAAAAGGGTCATTTGTTACAGACATTTCCTACAACTTCGAACAAAGTCACACATCACAGCCATGTAGATGGCTTTAGATGTCCAAGATGTTAAAAGCACTGAAGCACTGACATTTAAGGACTTTACTCACAAATGTCATTTTGTTTATTTTAGATGCAAACTGTGATTGTCGGCTTTTTGGGTCGTATATCGTTTTGAAAGGTAATCACGAGGATTTGTAAAATGAGTAAATAAATGATAATTTCAAAATAAACATGGTAGGTAGTAGAGTAGAGTAGAGTAGAGTAGAGTAGAGTAGAGTAGAGTAGAGTAGAGAAGAGTAGAGTAGAGTAGAGTAGAGTAGAGTAGAGTAGAGTAGAGTAGAGTAGAGTAGAGTAGAGTAGAGTAGAGTAGAGTAGAGTAGAGTAGAGTAGAGTAGAGTAGAGTAGAGTAGAGTAGAGTAGAGTAGAGTAGAGTAGAGTAGAGTAGAGTAGAGTAGAGTAGAGTAGAGTAGAGTAGAGTAGAGTAGAGTAGAGTAGAGTAGAGTAGAGTAGAGTAGAGTAGAGTAGAGTAGAGTAGAGTAGAGTAGAGTAGAGTAGAGTAGAGTAGAGTAGAGTAGAGTAGAGTAGAGTAGAGTAGAGTAGAGTAGAGTAGAGTAGAGTAGAGTAGAGTAGAGTAGAGTAGAGTAGAGTAGAGTAGAGTAGAGTAGAGTAGAGTAGAGTAGAGTAGAGTAGAGTAGAGTAGAGTAGAGTAGAGTAGAGTAGAGTAGAGTAGAGTAGAGTAGAGTAGAGTAGAGTAGAGTAGAGTAGAGTAGAGTAGAGTAGAGTAGAGTAGAGTAGAGTAGAGTAGAGTAGAGTAGAGTAGAGTAGAGTAGAGTAGAGTAGAGTAGAGTAGAGTAGAGTAGAGTAGAGTAGAGTAGAGTAGAGTAGAGTAGAGTAGAGTAGAGTAGAGTAGAGTAGAGTAGAGTAGAGTAGAGTAGAGTAGAGTAGAGTAGAGTAGAGTAGAGTAGAGTAGAGTAGAGTAGAGGAGAGTAGAGTATAGTAGAGTAGAGTAGAGTAGAGTAGAGTAGGATGATACCACAGTAACAGAAGAAGGAAGATGCCTTCTGGTTCCTACCATTGAACCATCCAGATCGTTTTAAAAAACCCAATAACTTGCGAATGTTCATATCCGCTAAATCAGGCAGGTTCTAAAAGAAATGAGAACCTAAAGTGGAACTCCTTCTTACTGCTAGTGCGGGATACACACACAGATGGTCTTCTATATTCTCCTCTTCTTCGATGTCCTCACAGCTTCTGCAAAAGTCGTTGCAGGCAGCCTTCAGTTTGTCAGCATATTTTCCGATTACTGGACTCACGCCTAAAAATGCCTAATGAACAATATTTTTATCAAAGATACGGGTAGGATGCCAAGTTTACTGCCTAAAAAACCTTTCTGCGGATATGTCCACTTATTGTGTTTATGAAGATTCCATTTTCCATCATCTGGCGAGAGAGTGATGCAGGACTTCAAATTTATGTCATCAATTTACATAACTTAAGCTCTGAGCAATCATGCCATGTTCCGCAGAAGAAATCAGTGGTGAGGCTGTTAAAAAATGCCCTGGAGTTAAAGGAGGCAAAACTTTTGGATTGTCACTCATTGGACACCAAGTTTAGTTTAGCTTCATTTCTAGTAGTGAACTCCCCAAAAATAAACCCCAAAGTAAGAGATATTTTCTAAAGATAAGTCATGAAACTCTGTACTCCATCCCAATAACAGGAAGTCATATTGCATTTTTATTCCAACCACTATAGGACCTACCATACCACTAAAAGACCTCGAAATATTGATCTCCGACCCCATAAAATATATATTTTTGATAGCAGTAACATAAAAGTCGACTTAGCCACGTCCGTTCGATAGCCGTAGAACTCCAAAAACTATCCACTCGAAATTATACCCCTTATAACTGAGTCAGTAACCTAATATTTACAAATGTGTCATTCAACTTAGTTCAGCGGGTCAATAGCCTAGTACAACTATGCCCTCCACCATTTTGAGTAAACTTCTGTCAGAATCCATGGTGGGGGTACCTAAGATTCGTCCTGAAGATAGAAAATGGTGTTGGTCCTTATCAAGTATTATTTAACATAGGGACTCTACACTATTCTAGAGTTATTAGTTTTAACATTGGGGAGTTGACGTGTCACTGTGAGACACCTTTTTGGGAAGAAGTTTCTCTTGCTTTCCTTGGTTTTCCTTGAGCATCGTCGGAATATGGGCTAAGTAAAGCTTTCCTATCAATACTTCAATGGTGTGTGTTCCACAGATATTCGTCTTCTCATTGTTGCTTTAAGGATGTTCATAAGAAATACATTTTCCAGGAACTCACGCCTTTTAGAACTGATTAGCCAGCTGACCGGGCTTTTCACTGCAGAGATACTTCGTTTTTTGACATAGTAAGCAGGAGTATTCTCAATTCGCATCTACCTCGACATACGAATTACTTAATGACGAGCTGTTTCCAATGAATTTTATTAAACATAATTTTTCACAAAATTATTATTCGAAATTACCAAAATCCAAAATTTCCAAAATTCTTCCTTATCATCAGTTCCATTTATTTTCAACCCTTCATTACATAGAATCACAAACACACTCAATCAGTTATTTGCAAATTAGCTTTCGAAACTAAATTTATAATCATCACACTTTGCTGTGAGTTGGCAAAAATATTCGCAATTTCGTTTTGTGAACCACAATTGGCCATTTGTCGATTATATCCAAAGCGTTCGACAAATGCCACCTCAACAAATCTAATCCATTCACTTTTCAATTGGCAATATTGGAAAATTGTTGATGTATTCACAAATATTTATTCCTATTCATTTCAAATATTTAAAAAAAATGTTATTTGTACGAATTGTATGGCAAAGACAATGGGGTGTGACGTTTGCGAGGGCAAAAATGAAGAATTCATACAATTTGTGACTACGGCATTCTCTTATAATAGAGCTGCCGTATCCTTCAACAATTGATCCTCATTGGGAGATCAGCGATAAAATGAATATAGATTAGGTTAGTTTACAGTGGCAGTCTATTTTCTAAACAGATTCACTTAGACTCTGTAATGAGTCAAAAAGTGAAAACGTGCTAAATTCGGCCGGGCCCAATCTTATATACCCTCCACCATAGATTCCATTTGTCGAGTTCTTTTCCTAAAATCTTTTTTAGGCAAACCAAGGACAAAAGAAAAGAATTGCTATAATATTGGAGCTATATCAGGTTATGGTCCGAATTGAATATTGAAGACCATAGTAGAAGTCATTGTGTAATATTTCAGCCAATTCGAGTAACAATTGTGCCCTCCAGGGGCTCAAGAAGTAAAATAGAGAGATCGATTTATATGGGAGCTGTATCAAGCTATAGACCGATTCGGACCATATTTGACATGTATATTGAAGGTCATAGGAGAAGCCTTTGTACAAAATTTCAGCCAAATCGGATAATAATTACGCCCTCTAGAATTACGCCCTCTAGAGGCTTAAGAAGTCTCTTATATATCAGGTTATTGACCGATTTAAACCATTCTTGGCACAGTTGTTGGATATCATAACAAAACACGCCGTGCGAAGTTTCAATAAAATCGGATAAGAATTGCGCCCTCTAGACGCTCAAGAAGTCAAGACCCCAGACCGGTTTATATGACAGCTATATCATGTTATGGATCGATTTAAACCATACTTGACACAGTTGTTGGATATCATAACAAAACACGCCGTGCGAAATTTCATTCCAATCGGATAAGAATTGCGCCCTCTAGAGGCTCAAGAAGTCAAGACCCAAGATCGGTTTATATGACAGCTATATAAGGTTATGGACCGATTTGAATCATACTTGGCACAGTTGTTGGATATCATAACAAAACACGCCGTGCGAAGTTTCAATAAAATCGGATAAGAATTGCGCCCTCTAGAGGCTCAAGAAGTCAAGACCCAAGATCGGTTTATATGACAGCTATATGAGGTTAGGAACCGATTTGAACCATACTTGGCACAGTTGTTGGATATCATAACAAAACACGTCGTGCAAAATTTCATTCCAATCGGATAAGAATTGCGCACTCTAGAGGCTCAAGAAGTCAAGACCCAAGACCGGTTTATATGGCAGCTATATCAAGTTATGAACCGATTTGAACCATACTTGGCACAATTGTTGGATATAATAACGAAACACGTCGTGCAAAATTTCATTCCAATCGGATAAGAATTGCGCATTCTAGAGGCTCAAGAAGTCAAGACCCCAGATCGGTTAATATGACAGCTATATCAGGTTATAAACCGATTTAAACCAATCTTGGCACAGTTGTTGAATATCATAACAAAACACGCCGTGCGAAGTTTCAATAAAATCGGATAAGAATTGCGTCCTCTAGAGGCTCAAGAAGTCAAGACCCCATATCGGGTTATATGACAGCTAAATCAGGTTATGGACCGATTTGAACCATACTCAGCGCAGTTGTTGCAAGTCATAATAAAACACCTCATTCAAAATTTCAGCCAAATCGGATAGGAATTGCTCCCTCTAGACGCTCAAGAAGTCAAGATTCAAGAACGGTTTATATGACAGCTATATCAGGTTATGAACCGATTTACACCATACTCAGCACAGTTATTGGAAGTCATAATAAAACATCTTATGCAAAATTTCAGCCAAATCGGATAAGAATTGTGCCCTTTAGTGGCTCAAGAAGTCAAGATCCAAGATCGGTTTATATGACAGCTATATCAAAAGATGGACCGATATAGCCCACTTGCAATCCCAACCGACATACACTAATAGGAAGTATTTGTGCAAAATTTCAAGCGGCTAGCTTTACTCCTTTGAAAGTTGGCATGCTTTTGACAGACAGACGGATGGACGGACAAGCGGACGGACATGGGTAGATCGACTTAAATTGTCATGACGATCAAGAGTATATATACTTTATGGGGTCTTAGATGAATATTTCGAAGAGTTACAAACAGAATGATGAAATTAGTATACCCCCATCCTATGGTGGAGCATATAAAAATCAAGCCAATCGGCCAATAAATGACTGATTGGCAAGCAATTCAAAATTGGACATGCTCGAGGTGACCAACTTGCATGCCCCATGGATCAGCCTCTGGACCTACTAGGGTCTTCAAATTTTGCATACTTATACAAAACACCTTAACATTTGATATGCTAAATTTCGTTTCCATATCTATATCCGTTTAAAAGTTCCAGTTCCAGAAATATTCTCAAGATTTTTCGTCTGCTTATGTTTGCAATAATCCGCATGGGCAAGACAATCATTCGTGCACACGCTAGTCGTCCCCAACCGACATGCTAGACACATTTATTTACATAAATGCGCATTACCCAGCCACACAATCACCCATACACACAATGGACATGCGATCGTCACTGTTAGCCTGCATGCTAGACACATTGGTTTACATAAATACGCATGGCCTAGCCACACAAGCAGTCATACACCAATACAAAGGGCATGCGGTCGGACTTGTAAATTGGCATTTTGACTATTGGTACAGATGCTCGTATGGAATTTCGTTGTTCGACGTCTATTTTGACAAGACAAGTGGAATATAATTCTCACTTAATTTATGTAGCAATTGCTACTTAATATCACATCTTTTTCAGGCCAGTCATGAGCCACTGAGCAGACAGAATAGTAAGACGTATGGCATTGTTCGCAGTCAGAAAGCTTTGAAGACCTAAGAGTTTCATCAACAACTAACGCAATCCGTTCGCATTCTAACACAACTCATCCTAACTTTGATTTGTTCGCATCCTAACGCGACTCGTCTGCACTCTGACGCTAACTTGTTCGCATCCTAACGCGATCCATTTCCATCCACACAGCAGTATACACCCCGTCCGATGTGCTTTTAACTTTCCAAACTCCAGAACATAAACCAAATCTAAGCCCCTTCAATAAACCCACTGCCGAAAGGCAATCGAATACCAGACAAGCCGAATCCTTAACCGCCAGAAAGGAACTTCAGCCGCTCGGCCGGGTAGATTTGGACTGGTCGGAATTGTTAAACTTTCTGGCGGTTAAGGATTCGGCCTCACTACCACCACCCTGCACCGAAGAGTTTCGAACATTATCTTGAATTGTAAGTACTAAAGTATATTAACAATTAAACCTGTAATGCGTATCCCGAAATGGATTAATAAGTCTGCCATTATTCAAGGTTTGTGGCTTTTTATAGGTAAACCCTCGACGACTTCTGGTCTACCACTGCCTTGGATAAAACCCCGTTACAACTTTTTTAGTCCATTGTTATACCACAGCAGCGAAGAATCATGCCTCTGGAGGCAATCATACCCACGCCAATATTTCCACCTCCTTTATCCCCTAATCACCCTAATGTATCTACTCATCCATTGCCATTATACGGCATACAACCAGCGACCAGCTTGTCGCTCACATTCAAAACATTCAATTGAATTGAAATTCTGATTACGGGGCATAATGGAAATGTTGTGCAAAACTCGAGGCAAGCAACAAAAAATAAAATACAGAAATAAATTCTCTAAAATATCGTAAATGCCCCAAAAAAAAAAGTACTTGACATGCAAATCACACAAATTGTTGCTTTCATCTCAACTGGAACGGGAAAATGTTAAACAATTGTTCGAAAAGAAAAAGTTGTCGCTACAAAACTATCCCTCATCCTATTTGCATTTTCACTCACACCACATCCCCTCGACCCATATAAAATGTTTACTCTTAATGGGAACACTGCTCTCCTGCGTCACAGACTAAATCCAAGAGTATCCATTTCCCCCCATTTGGATTGAGGAAAACTACAAGCGAAAGCTAAAGCGATGGAGAAGGCATATCTAGGAGGTAGTTGGATGGAGTGTCCCAAAAATTGCATCCAATAAAATCGAAATCCGGAACACAACATGCATCAAATAACAATTTAATCGCTGGCACTCATTTGCTGTTGACAACAGCCAAAAAGTTCAACTAACAAAAAAAGCAACGAGGTAGTAGTGATAGTTGAGGATTTGTAATAATTTTTGGAGTTTTGGTTGGACCAGGGGAGACATCCTACGTACACATACGGAGGCCACTGTAGTGCAGAGGTTAGCATGTCCACCTATGACGCTGAAAGCCTGGGTTCGAATCCTATCGAGGGTGCATCGAAGAAGGGATGCCGAGGGGGAGGGCCTATAAATGGAACGATGAGTACCGATTTTTCGGTAATCCGCGCAGGAGAATAGCTGGAGTAGAAAGTTTTATTCACCATACGGAGTAATGAGGACGGAAAACAGCTGAAGTGAAGCTGGAAGTACCAGTTGATGAGATGCCAACTGATAGCTGGAATAGAAAGTGTTATTCTCCATACGGAGTAATGAGGACGGAAAACAGCTGAAGTGAAGCTGGAAGTACCAGTTGATGAGATGTCAACTGGTAGAGGAGTCGGAGGAGTTGTCCTACAGTCGGAGTGGTGAAGACGAGAAGCTGCTGAAGTGAAGGAGGTAGTGGCTGTTGGTGAGATTTAAGCTGGTAGTTGAGCGGATGGTGCCTTAGCTATCATCGATGTGGTGGCGCTGCTAGTGTTTCGATTAACTGGTATGTCAATTGTTCTCCGTGTGACAGCTGATGGTTTATAATGCTGCTAGCGTTTCGGCAGTGGTCGGTGATACGGTTAGTGTCCCTGTGATTAGTGGTAATGCTGGTTTTGGTTACCGAGATAGCCAGTGGCCTTTGACACCAAAGAAGTGTGATAGTTAGAGTAGAGCGAGGCGTAGGATTTTCGGGCGTCTGATGTTTAGCTCGCATTAGGTTGAGAAGGTGGTAGTGCCATTAGGTGAGTTGCTGGTGTTGATATGGCAGATGATGAACTGGTTGTTGATGCCACTGCTAGTGTTTCGGTTAACGGATCTGCTGATGTTGGTGTAATTAGAGAGGACCCTTCCACTTAGAAGAGGGTGATTGATTTTCACGCCTCTATGCAAGGTAACGGAGCATGGGAGCATGTTTAGCTTGCATTAGGTTGAGAAGGTTGTAGTGCCATGAGGTGAGTTGCTGGTGTTGATATGACAGCTGATGAACTGGTTGTTGATGCCACTTCTAGTGTTTCGGTTAACGGCTCTGCCGGTGTTGGTGTAATTAGAGAGGACCCTTCCACTTAGAAGAGGGTGATTGATTTTCACGCCTTTATGCAAGGTGACGGAGCATGTGGTCGCTGTTCATTATATGTAGAAAGTGACCAAAATTTTGATAAAATGTTGATTGAAGGCGAAAAAGACCATTGAACGTGCTGTGGTTCCTAATGCGGCGAAATGAGGTGCTGAAAAGTAGGATAAATTCCTTCGTATCATTAATTGCTCGTGACCGTTGGCAGGTGCTGGCTGCCTTAACTACTCCGCCTCTGCCGGTTGCGAATCCGTTGGAGACATGGGCCGTCATGATCAGAGAGAAATCGCTGTCAAGGTCCGAAGAGGTCCTCAAGAAGGCTGAGGAGGTGGGCCCACGCTTGTTGTAAAGGTCCATGGGGTCCGTACGATTCTGGTACGGTTACCCTTACTCCCTATGTCGCTGAGAGGGATCGAATCAAGCAGAAGAGAAGTTCGCAGAGGTGTCAGTGAGGAACAAACTTAATCTGCAGTTAGTGGTAATGCGGATGCATCTGGTGTTATGAATGAATCAGTTTTTGATGGATCATCTTGAATTGAATATGAAGGAAGTGGTGATCGTCGAACATTTGAGGACTCCGATGCGGCTTGTCAATGAGCTGTATAAGTCTGTCGGTGCGGCCGTGTACATCTCCCCACAGTGTACTTCTAGGCAGAGCGATAAGTTTCATAATAAGGAGACTACATGAGGAGGGGCCGGTTTACTGCTCGCTTGCGGGACGCGTTGTGTTTTTGCCTTTTTGCATGGGATCCGACAATCGGGTTGTGTGATTGCATTTAAGGGAGATCTGTAACTTCTTGAATTGATGGAAGTAGTAGTGAGCGTCGAGCAGTTTAAGAGGTCGACGGGGCTTGTCAGTGGAAATCTAACAAGCATGGGCCCCCGATTTAATAGTTGTGGACGGATTCGACAACAGTGGGGGGTTTACATTTGTGCAGAAGGGCAGTGTGGAAATGTTCTCTTGGCTAGCATCTATGGTAGGTTTAGCGTCGACATCGAGCAATATCTTCGGTACATGGATATGGTGCTTCTACTTTCGACTACCAATTCGCTCATGCTTGGTCTTAGCGCAAATGCAACTTCTCCGATGTGATTCTTAAAAATCACCCAGCATTGGCTGTCTTTAAAATCGCTTGGTTGACCTCGTTATGTTGAGCGTGGCTAGTTAGAAGTATAGCCGATACGACTGCAAATGGACTGGAATGCTTGCAGATTTAGTTGGTGGGTGTGTGATGAATAGGGTATTCGTGACCATAGTCCAATTATAATTATGGTCACTGCAACGAATAGAGAAGTGGTGGGTGGGTGGTTCTTTAGACAGATTCACTTTTCCAATTTTAGCCGATTGTGTTACCACAGAAGCACAGACCAAAGCCTACGGTGGTAATTGAACACACCACCTTTGCAAAGGAAATCTGATCACCCTGCCAACTTAGCTATCGCGGTGCTTATAAGCTAGGCTTGATGCAGAGTGCTGAAAGTATCTGGGTACTGGGACCTCTATGCGGAAAGTTTTAGAAAGACTAGATCAGCATTGGACACTGAGAATTACGAGAAACGAGGAGATGAGTTCGGTAAATGATGTGCTCCTTGGTAGACCTCAAAAGGTCAAACTGATTAAGATTAGGTTGTGGTCACGTATGCTGGGGAAAGTATGGAAGAATATCAAGTGTCTGCGAAATAGATTCCAAAGAACCGAAAATTCCCATTGGGAGGTTCCAACTAACGCCAAAATGACTACCTTAGTAAACAAACGACATTCAAGCGACTCTTGATTAGGAGTAGAAAAGATAACTTCATGAGATGATCCACAAGGAAAGATATACCACATGTGCCGGCGTTGCGAGCAACAGGGTAATAGTCAGGACGATTTTTGAGTGCGAGAAAATGTATTGACATCTTGGAACGAGTGTGCTAGGGAGTTAATAGGAACATTCTTTCCTGATGCGAATGAACACTTATATGCTTCCAGAGTAGAGAAAGTTCTGCCTCCTTCAAGAGTGGAGATGATCGTGCCCGACTTCTTGGACCGGTGTGCAGGGTGTTAGTAGAAACGTTCTTTTCTGATGCTAATAAGAACGAACCGGGTCGTAGTGTGGAGATGATTGCTTCTCCTCCGGAAAGGATCGAGATAATGGGTACTGTTTGTCGGCTTAGAAGCGGGAGGTCAAAACGCATGGATGTTATGACTGGAGAGATGTGTAAAAGCATTTGGAAGGCTAAACTAGATCATATAGAGTTGATTCTCACCTGGTGTGTTAAAGAAGGAAGTTTTATCCGTACGTGGAAATGTGCGTGAACCGTGATGCATCTAAAGTAACCTAATCGATTAAGGAGCAATCTAAGATCGTGGGTGACAATATTTCCGGAGGACTGTGATGAGTATGCTTAGAGAAAACGAAGCACTGAGGATGCCTGAATAAATGTGACAGAGTGAGCGGGGTATGCGCCAAATATGTTCTTGCCCTATTTTTCGTTTTCAAAGACCTGATCGTTCTGTGATAGCGTCACAGTTTGGTAGGATATTGAGCGAGGTCGTTTTTAGGGGTTTAGCTGTGCTTCATATACAAATGTATCCTTACCCAAGTCGAAGGAGATTCAAGACTTGCGCTGGAAAACCAAGTCACGAATTGAGGACAATTCCCTTAAGGATGCATAGCTTAGGAGATAAATCAATTTTAGATTTTCGAATTTTAGTAGATTTTCAATGAGATTTTGAATTTTTTGATTGAGTCGGGAAACAAGGTCCACTTCTCTCTAGGACGCATAGCTTAGCCTTTTTATGTTTTCAAACTAAGATTTCGATTTTGATTGGATTTTCAATGCAATTTTGAATTTTTTGATGCGGTCACGAATTAAGGCCAGTTTCCCTCTACGACGCATAGTTAAGGAGACACAGCCATTTTAAGTTTTTAAACTAAAAATTCGATCTTTTAATGGATTTTCAATGAAATTTTGAAATTTTTGATAGGGTCACGAATTAAGGCCCATTTCCCTCCAGTACGCATAGTTTAGAAGATACAGCCATTTTAAGTTTTTAAACTGAAAATTCGATTTTTAACGGATTTTTATTGAAGTTTTGAATTGATGGTGTCACGAATTACGTCTCATTTTCCTCTAGGACACATAGAGAGGGAGATACAGTCATTTTAAGTTTTCAAATTGAGATTTCGATTTTCAGTGAATTTTCAATGCAATTTTGAATTTTTTGATTGGGCCACGAACTAAGGCCCATTTCCCTCTAGTACCCATAGTTGAGGAGATACAGCCATTTTAAGTTTTCAAATTGAAATTTCGATTTTTATGAAATTTTTAAATGATGGAATCACGAATTAAAGACCATTTCCCTCTAGTACACATTTTGGCGATACAACCATTTTAATTTTAAAATGTTGATTTTTTTTTTGATCGAGTCACAAATTAAAGCCCATTTCCCTCTAGCAGGTATACTTTAGGAGATAAAGCCATTTTAAGTTTCCAAACTGAAATTTACATTTTTAAAGGATTTTCAATGAAATTTTGAATTGATGGTGTCACAAATTAAGGCTCATGTCTCTCAAGGATGCATAGTTTATGAGATATAGCCATCCTAAGTTTTCCAACTAAAATATCGATTTCTAATGGGAATCGAGCTAGCACTGATGTCGCGTAAGTAAAACCTTGAAAATGTTGACTAAAGGCATATTATCACGGAATCGTTCACTCATGATTTGATCTGACGGAGATAGTTTCGGTGGAAGTGACTATTTGAGAGAGAATGGGTCTCCTGGCCCACTTGATAAGTAGTCGCAATGGTCAATGGGTGGCTATGCATGCATGTGGTTGATATACAAATTTATCCGTGACACGATGATCGTACAGGACCGTGCTTTAGCCTAGGACTGTAACTTATACTCATCAGACATAGATCACTTATTGCATTCTTCCAACAGAGGAACCTGTCCACAACTGATTTGTACGACGTAAACAGACAGCGAAACCATACCATGCTGACATTACAATTCTAAAAGCGTAGGGTATTAGTGGAGCGGTGTGGGATCAGCAGTACCCTTGAGGACGATTTGGAGTTCAAGGGATTTGTATAAAGTTCCCATATAAAGTGGTACATCGACTTAAATTCATAGGCCCCTAGATTATTATCCGATTTTGCTGATGGTATGGGTTTAATGAATTCCAATATCCGTGGTAAGTACTGTTCAAATTGGTCTATAATCTGATATAACTGCCATATAAATCAAAATCCTGATTAGTCTTCTACGGCCCCAAGAAGCTTAAATGTTTGGCTTAATTGGCAGACATTTTTTATGTAAGAACCCATGTGTTCCCCATCTATGGTTGCCCAAAAAGTAATTGCGGATTTTTCATATAGTCAGCGTTGACAAATTTTTTCACAGCTAGTGACTCTGTAATTGCATTCTTTCTTCTGTCAGTTATCAGCTGTTACTTTTAGCTTTCTTTAGAAAAAAAGTGTAAAAAAAGTATATTTGATTAAAGTTCATTCTAAGTTTTATTAAAAATGCATTTACTTTCTTTTAAAAAATCCGAAATTACGTTTTGGGCAACCCAATAAGTTGTCTTGTGATTAGGCCCGACATAACTAGACAAATTTTGTTCTTGTTTTTTTCTCGCCTTTCTAGTACCACACCCCGAAAAACGAAAACTTCAAAAATAAAACTTTCAACAAAATTTTAAAGAATATGCAATACAACAATCTAAAACATTTCAATAAAAAAATCTATAAAGATTTCAAACTGTTTTTGTCGCAACACGAAATGTCCAGGCCAGAAAAAAATCAACAAAACGATTTTGCCCAAAGAAAAGGAAAACAAAGAAAAACAAAATACTTGAATGTCCACTTTTCATAAAAGGCCTCTTCGGACATTTAGGATTGTGACAACTTACAAGAACTTACACGTATTCGGTCATTCCCAAACTAAATGGAAACAAATTTTATGCAAGGCTACCCCAAAGTTCCTCATTGCTTAGAAAACCAACTAGGACTGCGACAACGACGATGAAGCCATGACGACGAAAGGGACATCCTTTCATTCTTTTTTCTTCTTCTTCTTAGATTTGCTTTCCTTCAATAGCTGGAATCATATTCTTAACATTTTTAAGAAGTTGTTAGAAGCTTGAACAAAAATGGTAGAAAAAAATTGCTGCTATCTACTTAAATACAGACTATACAGAAACATTATAGAGCAGCTTCTTCAGCTAGCATATCCTTTTTCAACGAAATACACACAGCCACACACATAATCGCTTGGGCTTATAACGAGCAAAGGAAACTGGACACACAATGCTAGGGTCCTTTTCCATGATTGTTTTTTTCGTGATGCTATTTCTCTTTCCTTCTTAGTTTTTTGCAGAAAAGTTGCTTTTTTTCTAATTTCTTTCTTTCTGCTGTTTCATAAGATGATATTGAAATTCAACTTTTTCTCATACACTTTTCTTATTTTAAGCTATGTCCGTCTGTTCATCCGTTGAAGTTATCCTTTCAATATTTTAGATTGTTTGGCATTCGCACAGTGGTTGAATAACAAAAAAACTTGGATGAAATGCAGGTTAAGTATTCAAATTTAGACGAGAATAAGGAAACTACACTGCAATAAATGGAACAAGAAAAAAGGTGCTAACTTCTTCTGGGCCGAATCCTGGGTGCCCACGAAAATGGATTCCGCTAAAAATTTTACTTTATTACCTAGGCTTGCATAAGAATCACATAAGATGTAGATTGCGGATTCTAGGTGTCAAATCCGAGGATCTGTTTATATGGAGGCTTTATCAGTTAATATCCCGATACTGATCACATTTGGCACGGATATTGCAAGTCATAACGGAAGACTGTGTATGCCAAATTGGTAAACAAAAGATGTAACGTGGATCATGTTATCCACAATGCAAATAATCATGTTATCCACAACGCGGATAATATGATCCACAACATCGATAATGTTATCCACAACGTGGATATTGTTATCAACAAGGTGGATTATGTTATCCACAAGGTGGAGAATGTTATCCATAAGGTGGATAATGTTATTCATAAGGTGGATAATGTTATCCATAAGGTAGATAATGTTATCCATAAGGTGCATAATGTTATCCATAAGGTGGGTAATTTTATCAACAAAGTAGATAATGTTATCCACATATTGGATATTGTTATCAATAAAGTAGATAATGTTATCCGCAAGGAGGGACGTGTTATCCACAAAGTGGTTGTGTTATCCACAAAATGCATATTGTTAACCACAACGTGGAAAATGTTGTTAACAACGCCAATAATGTTATCCACAACGTGGATAATATTACTCACAACGAACAGTGGGAAAAATTCTCAAAAAAAACTATTAAAAATGCCGCGTGAGAAGGAGGAAAGCTGATGGGTTTGCGAGATCGTGTGCAAAATTTCATTCCAAATTTCAAAGAGATATCTCTACCCGTACTCATACAACATATATTTTACTCGTTTTTTTTTATTTTCTCCCACTGTGCAACGTAGAAAATGTTATCCTCAACGTGGATAATGTTATCCACAACGAGGAAAATGTTATTCACAAAGTGGATAATGTTATCCTCAAGGAGGATAATTTTATCCACAAGGTTGATAATTTCATGCACAAGGTGGATAATTTTATTCACGTTGTGGACAATATTATCCACAAGGTGTACAATGTTATTCACAACCTGGATATTGTTATCTACAACGTTGTTAATATTATCCACAACGTGGATATTGTTATCTGCAACGTGGATATTGTTATCTGCAACGTGGATATTGTTATCCAGAAGTTGAGCATTGTTATCCACCAGGTGAACATTGTTATCCACCAGGTGGACATTGTTATCCACCAGGTGAACATTGTTATCCGTCAAGTGGATAATTCTATCCACAAGGTGGAAAATTTTTCCCCCAAGTGGGAAATTTTATCCAAAAGGTGGACAATGTGATCCACAATGGGGATAATGTTATCCACAAGGTGGATAATGCTATCCACAAAATGGATAATGTTATCCTCAACGTGAACATTGTTATCCACACAAAGTGGATAATGTTATCTACAACGAGAATAATGTCACCCACAACGAGGAAATTATTACCCATAACGTGAATTTTGTTACCCACAAGGTGGATATTGTTTTCCACTAGGTGAATATGTAATTCACAAGGTCAATAATGTTATCCACAAGGTGGATATTATTATTCACAACGAGGAAAACGTTATCCGCAACTTAGATAATCTTATCCACAACGTGGATAATGTTATCCACAACGTGGATAATTTTATCCACAACGTGGATAATGTTATCCACAACGTGGATAATATTACCTACAACGTGGATAATATTACCTACAACGTGGATAATGTCATCCACGACGCGGATAATGTTACCCAGAACGTTAATAATATTATCCACAATGTGGATACTGTCATCCCCAACATGGATAATGTAATCCACAAAGTGGATGATTTTATCCACATGGAGGATAATGTTATCCACAAGGTGGATTATGAGTACTATGATGATATTATGAGCATTAATGTACGGCACTGTTCTTGGTAACTATCGTGATGTTAGGAGTAGAGAGAGTATTTCTCTGATTTATAAGGATTTTAGGCAGTAGTAAGCAGATGAGACAACAAGAAGGCAAAGAAACGGGATCACACACCATCGCAATGTGGGGAGGTTAAATGGCTCTCCTTTGATGTAAATTAAAATTCTGGAGACACACCCTTTTCCATAGCACTATTCGATCTAACAAACTATCGCCGAAGGAGACGAGAGGATGCTCCGCAGATACCAACGATTGCGAGCAGGCACACATAAGTACAGACTTGCAATAATTCGGGATCACTTCCGATGCACAGGCAACAGGACTCCCAATACCAACAATTGGCACTGACAAACACTTTTCTATTTTTTATCTCTGAAATTTCTGCCCCTGAGCCTTCCACCAAGCATTTTAGAAGCCTAACTAAGCAAACCATGACCATAAGTACAATGTCGACAATCTAATTAAAAACGTAATCTTGATCATAAAAATAAATTAAATATTCCCAAAATAGACTCTAATAGCATGTTTTATGCTCTCTTTTCCATATCTCTTGACAAAACACTGTGCCAAATAAATCTGCTGCAGCTGCCATTGGCTGATGGCACCATTATTATTGTTATTATTACATACTATCTATTATTATGACACTACTAAGTCCAACGATTACAAGGCAATAAAACTACATAAAAAACATATAAAAATAGCCCCCCGCCCCACGCCTTGCCATCACTGCCTTTGCCACTCTTAACCTTTTATGTGGGGTAAGCAGCCTTTTTAAAGAGCAAAGCAAAGTAAAGCCAAGAGAATATTGGAGAAACAACTTCCTATTGCTTTTAAAAATGCTTTAGCCTCTTGCCTTTTGTTTGGCAATGGCTGGAAGGAATGAATATTCCATTTTATGGAAATCACCATAACTGCATATCCTTTGCTGAAGTGGTAGTGGAGGAGCTCCCTACAGCTCGTTTTGCTGCAACCACTCTACGGTTCCTGTGAGCTTTTTTGATATTTTTGTAGCATCCCTTTTGTAAGCTTGGGATTGTTATGATTCAAAAGAGTTTTATCTTTTCAAAAAGAAGGAGTAG
Source organism: Stomoxys calcitrans (assembly GCF_963082655.1). NCBI lineage: Eukaryota > Metazoa > Arthropoda > Insecta > Diptera > Muscidae > Stomoxys > Stomoxys calcitrans. The sequence goes on from NC_081554.1 coordinate 9,723,389, forward strand.
TAAGTCGCAGGAGAGGGAGAGGGTGAGAGACGTAAAAGAATTTCTTATTCTTGATGTTTCTTGGACATTCATAGCATCCCCCTCAACAACAATATAAAAGTTTCATATCTTAAGGATATTTTATATGCTCGGTTGACCAAAATGCATTTCAATTCGAGCGGAAGTAAGCAATAGATGATTTTCCCACTTAGCACACACATGCCTCAGCACACACATGTGCATGCATTGGACTGCCTTGTTTCCTTTCTAATACGTGCAACATTTTCTCCCTTCTTTGGGGGTATTATTTTGCATATTTTATTATTTGCAATATTTTGCAACAGAGTCCAAGGGAAAAATTCTCTTTTCTACATCGTTGCATAAATTCTTGGACTTGCCACATACTTCAGCACTTGCTGTTTTTTTTTCAATCTTCCTCTGTTGTATGGTGTCGTCACTACAAACAAAAATAACTTCCTTTTAAAATTATTCTTTTCAGTCTGTTTATTTTTTTTTCAAAGGAAAAGCAGTTTTCCGCTTGGTATTACCAGAGGGAGTTATTAAGACCAGCATAGAATTGGTATGAAACCCTTTTCAAGTTCAACATGAAGTAAATGGTCAATCATCCTTTTGTTGTCATATGAAGAATATTTGGATTTTAGATGCTAAGTATTCTTATTACATTAACGGACACCTAATAAATAAACCGACCTAGCACATACGTGGTGGTAGCAGTTTGAAGAAAAACCTTTCGGAATCATATAAAAGGTGATTTTTTATGACTAAATTTCCCTCTCATATCAATGAGCGCAGTCCGATTAAAGTTTAAGCTAACCCTTACCATGGTCATCCCTTTTATGGCGAGTACGAACGGCGTATCGCATAGCGACACCACTTAGTAGAAAAGTTTTAACATGGCAGGATATCTCACAAATGTAGCCAGTTTTAGTAGGGGGATAACCACCGCTGAAAAATTTTGTGATGTTCATGTCCCGAGTTGAACCCAGGTGTTCGGCTTCATAGCCGAACATGCTAACCTCTACGCCACGGTGACCTACATTTTTTTATGAGTTAAGTTTTATTCCAAAAGACATCTGGGAAAGCGAAAAGTATTCAGTATACTCTGCCATTTCATCGTGGAGAAACCTAGAAACGAGCAACTGCTGCAAATCACTGAAATTTATTATCAAAATTCGTGCTCTATGACAATAGCTCGATGGAAATCCAATGTTTTATCGAAAAATTGTGTTCAGCAAGAAAGCTCATTTCGGGATAAGTAAAAAAGCAAAACAGATGCATATGGGGTTAAAAACAGCCACATGACGCTCAAAAGTTACCGATGCATTCCGAAAAAAACGAAATTTTAGTATGGTTCAAAGGCTGGGATCGGTCCATTTTTATTCAAAGACGACATTGGATTATGCCACCGGGAAGTTCTTGGATACCCTGTGTAAGGTTCTGGATATTGGCAAGCAAACTAAATTCGAATTGCTGGTGAACAATAGAAATCGGCTGAGTTAAGTTTGCTGAAATTAAAAGGGGCAGTCTTGGAGTTGTCTCAGTCGGCAAGATTCCTTTGGGCTAAGTTTAACTGAGGCTTGGACAGGGAGTTTACGGTAAGAACGGCTTTCGCGATTAGTGCCATTGGCTCGTTGATAACAGATGGAGTTTGCGACCTAGATTCACCTTTGATTGCTATATCTGGTAGCCGGTGACGGTGCATGCCTCGTATGGGCGGGATTTAAATAGGATGAGATTTTATAGTGGGACTATTGGTATTGGAACAAATCCATAGAAGTGTTGCTACGGGTTTAGACCAGCATTGAGTACATGTGCTTAGGTGCATGATACATCCAAGCCCATGGGCTTAAGCCCTTGTACACGTACACAAATATGTGCAATAGTATGTGTTTATTTGCCCGCCATTGATTTAGACGTACGCCATCAAAACTTGGTCAGTTTCTGACGTTGCCGGCCAGACATACCGGCATAGCCGACGAAACTATGGCTGACATATGATTGACTAACTAAAGAGAATGAATATAGCGAACCCCACTTGACAGTATGGCAGTAAGGGCGCATTAAGTTTGGGGGTTTATCTATCTTTACTAATGGAAGATGGATGGAACCTGACTGCCTAACCATAATACGGTCCTGCAGGCGGAGATCCGGGCGATCACGGAATGTGTGAGGTAGTGTGGTGTTAGCGCGAGGACTTCGAATATGACTACTCTATGGACAGAAAACAGGCGATAAGGGCAATAACAACCAGGATGGTAAAATTAGGAACAGTCTTGGAGTGTAAGAAGAAGATTAACGCCTTCTCTAAGGGTGGCACAATCCGCATCGTTTGGGTGACGAGCCACAGCAGAGTAACTGGAAATGAGGAAGCAGACGATTTGGCAGTGAAGGCCAGAGAACTGCCGTTAATATACTTGGTTAACCCGAAGCCTTTCGGATCGATGCAGTCCGAGTTAAGGCCGTGGGCTACAAATGCGCATGTAGCCCTGTAGAACAGCGAAACGGTCGGTAGAACGGAGAAAGTCCTGTGGTGAGATGCAGATCGTGAGCAAGGCTTTTACTGAAAGGAAGTAAGAAGGAGATCTGTATAGCTTTCGGTATCATAACGGGACACATAGTACTAAGAGCTCACTTACGGAAAATCGGTGCGGCAAGTGATAGCAAGTGCAGGGCATGTGGGGAAGTTGATGAAACGTTGGAGCATTTTCTATGTCATTACCCAGATTTCGCGGCTAAAAAATACTGGTACTTAGGTGGAGACATTATACCAGATATGAACCAACTTATGGAAGTGGCATAGAAAACAATTAAAGATTTTGTAATTAGCACTGAATTCCAAACTTAAATTTTCTTTTTCTATGTTACTTTTTTTAATATTAAGAGGGCACAACAAGTCGATTACTGGCGTAGATTTATGTAGTATGTGTATGTCGGTACACATGGGGGCATGGGGCGTATTAATATCCGCATCATATTTTCAACCAAACCTAACCTATGTATAATAATATTGCGAAGGGTGAGTAGTTTGTGGTCTTCGGCTCTTGCTTACGAGCGCACTGTTGTAGAAGTATTTTTCAGATTATGGTTGAGTTTGGGGTTGAGTTGGAGGCCACCGTAGCGCAGAGCTTAGTGTGCCTGGCTGCGATGCAGAACGCCTGGGTTCAAATCCTAGCGAGACCATCACAAAAAATTTTCAGCGTTGGTTTTCCCCTCCTAAAGCTGGGAAACTTCTCCCCAAAGAAATATCTCACTGCGGCACGACGTTCGGACTCGGCTATAAAAAGAATGCCCCTTATCATTGAGCTTAAACTTTAATCGGACTGCACTCATTGATATGAGAGAAGTTTGCTCCTGTTACTTAGCGGAATGTTCATGGGCAAAATTTGCATTTACTGTCAGCAGCTTGTAACGTCACAAATCACATTTGCCCGTACGTAATTACTTTTCATTCCGCGCTACTTATATTTTCCGCTACTTTCGACTCTTTCTATCAGTCGTATAAAGTTGGTTTCTATAACCAAAGTAGGTTCCCAGGTCCAAAATTGGTTCCCAGAACCAAAGTTGGTTCCCAGAAACAAAGTTGGTTTCCAGAAACAAAGTTCAGGCTCCGAAAAGCACGTCCGATTCACCTAGTAAAGAATATAAATCTTTGATTCTCGTTATATGGTCATGTAAAATATACATTTGTCTGTCTGTCCGACCTGCTTGAAATCAATCTAAAGCAAAAAAAAAAAATCTGTACTCTCAGCAGGCCACCGTAGCGCAGAGGTTAGCACGTCCGCCTATGACGCTAAACGCCAGGGTTCGAATCCTGGCGAGACCATTAAAAAAAATGTTCAGCGGTGGTTTTCCCCTTCTAATGCTGGCAACATTTGTGAGGCACTATACTATGTAAAACTTCTCCCCAAAGAGGTGTCGCACTGTGCCACGCCGTTCGGACTCGGCTATAAAAAGGAGGCCCCTTATCATTGAGCTTAAACTTGAATCGGACTGCACTCATTGATATGTGAGAAGTTTGTCCCTGTTTCTTAGTGGAATGTTCATGGGCAAAATTTGCAATTCCAATGTTCACACTTGCAATGAAAGAAGACCCAAGACTGGCATGGACTTTGTCACCTTAAAGCCAATCAGAATCGTTAATTGGTATATGTCCTGCCCTATTATCTTCATATGGTTATTGGAGGGACTTAATTAAATTTAAACTAACAAAACTGTCCTTAAATTTTCACCTTAAGTACAACTTATTCTTGTGTCTTAAATCTTTTTGTTGGATCTCTACATTGCTTCCATATGCAATATATAAACTTAAACTTCCCTTATAACATATATCCGGAAATTTTAAACCCATATCCCCGTCATCATCATCTCCATCAACTTCTCATAAGGATGTTCTAACATCATATTCAGCTGACACAATATCCGTTTTGCTTCTTTCCAACTTCCAAACGAAGACAGGCAAACAGACATTCAGACAAATAGTTTCAGAGCTTAAAACTCTGGCAATGATGGCAAATAGGAGAAAATCTTTCAAGAAACACACACAAAAAAGAGAAATGTAAGTAATCGCAGTATGGGACATCACAGCTAACCCAAAGTAAGGGTAAAAGGGGGAAAAACTACTCAAATGGTAACTTAAATCCCCTGGCATTCAGGTACATCGTTGAAAAAGCGAAGGATGGTGTTGGTTGGTGTTGTTTTCCCCCTGAATAATGTCACCGAGACACACAAAACATAAATCGCCTTGCATTTAAATGGAACTCAAGCCAAAAATAAAAATTATGTACAACTCTGTTGGAACCCCACAGACCAGGAAGCAACAATTTGCAAAGCTTTGCAATGAATAGCTCGGCAGCTTACACCAAATAAATTATGTTTAGTAAGCTTTATTGCTAACTAAATTATGCGATTTAATAGTGTTGCCCATTCGAGCTGCTGCAAGTTCCCACTTCACACCACTGGGGCACAGTAGCGAGAAGGAATGCAAGGTGGTGCCATGACAGCAGTGCAGCAGGTACAACTTCATATATCTTGGCTAAGTCGAGTGTTACTCCAATGTTCACATATGTTTCACTTTTGGCGATGATTGTGGTGTGTGGAGGTAAGCGCAAACTACTGTAGTGAGTGTTTTAATTGCACAGTGGGAGAGAAAGGAAATATCATGGCTTAAGATATACCATAAGAAGAATTTTGAAAACACAGAAAATTTTTAAGCAAAGACAGGTAGGTTAGGTTGAAAAGAGGATGTGTATATTAATCCGGCCCATGCCACTATGGACATTCACCTAAGCCAGTAATCGGCTTGTTGAGCGCTCTAAATACCAATGAAGTAATCTCGAAAAAAAATCTAAGTTAGGAATTCCATGCTAATTGCATAATCCTCAATTGTTTTCCATGCCACGCCCCTAAGTTGGCTCATATCTGGTATTGTGTCCCCACCTACGTACCGGTATCTGTTAGACGCGAAAGCCGAGCACGTAGTCCTATGTGTCCCGTTATGATACCGAAAGCTATACTGATCTCCTTCTTACTTCCTTTCGTCTTCTCACGATGTGGATCTCCCCATAGGATTTTCACCGTCCTACCGACAGTTTCTCTATTCTACAAGGTTTTATGCACATTCGTATCCTACGCCCTTGACTCGGACTGCGTCGACCCGAAATGCTTCGGGTTAACCAATTACCATTGACGACAGTTCTCTGGCCTTCACGGTACTCAAACTATGTGGAACTTGCCATCCTCAGAGAAGGCGTTGATCTTCTCCTTACATTCTAATACTGGCTGTACTGGTTGTTATTGCCCTTAAGGCCTATTTGCCTATTTCAGGCAATCTAAAACAGATCTCAGTCCTTGTATTTTCAATGTAGACCCCCAGGCCCACCTTGTCCTCTAGCTTTGATCCATCCGTGTAACATGATCTTCCAGATGGCAATACTAGAGTTCCGTTAATCCATGGCTGTGCTGTTGGCAGCAGTGTCTTGCAATCGACCTTAAGTGTCGTCTCCTGTTGAGTTCAAAAAATGTAAAAACATACTAAGTTCGGTCGGGCCGAATCTTATATACCATGGATCGCACTTGTCGAGTTCCTTTCCCGGAATATCTTAGGCAAACATATGATACAAAACAAGCTATTGATCGATTCAGACGATATTGGACACGTATGTTGAAGGTCATGAAAGAAGCCGTTGTACAAAATTTCAGCCAAATCGGATGAGAATTGCGCCCTCTAGAGGTTCAAAAAGTCAAGATCCCAGATCGGTTTATAAGGCAGCTATATCAGGTTCTATATCGATTTACACCATACTAAGCACAGTTATTTAAAGTCATAACAAAACACCTTATGCAAAATTTCAGCCAAATCGGATGAGAAATGCGCTTTCAATTGGCTCAAGAAGTCAAGATCCAAGATCGGTTTATATGGCAGCTATACCAGATTATGAACCGATTAGAATCATACTTGGCACAGTTGTTGAAAGTAATACCAAAACACTACGTTCAAAATTTCAGTTAAATCGGATAAGAATTGCGCCCTCTAGAGGCTCAAGAAGTCAAGATCCAAGATCGGCTTATATGACAGCTATACCAGGTTATGAACCGATTTGAACCATACTTGGCACAGTTATTGGATATCATAACAAACCACGTCGTGCAAAATTTCATTCCAATCGGATAGGAATTGCGCACTCTAGAGGCTCACGAAGTCAAGACCCAAGATCGGTTTATATGACAGCTATACCAGATTATAAACCGACTTGAACCATACTTGGTACAGCTATTGGATATCATGACAAAACACGTCGTGCAAAATTTCATTCCAATCGGATGAGAATTGCGCCTTCTAGAGGCTCAAGAAGTCAAGACCCACGATCGGTTTATATGGCAGCTATATCAGGTTATGAACCGATTTGAATCTTATTTGACACATTTATTGGATATGATAACAAAATACGTCGTGCAAAATTCCATTCCAATCGGATAAAAATTGCGCACTCTAGAGGCTCAAGAAGTCAAGATCCAAGATCGGTTTATATGACAGCTATATAGGGTTATGGACTGATTTGAACCATACTTTGCACAGTTGTTTTATATCAAAACAAAACACGTCGTGCAAAATTTCATTCAAATCGGATAAGAATTGCGCCCTCTAGAGGCTCAAGAAGTCAACACCCAAGATCGGATAAGAATTGCGCACTCTAGAGGCTCAAGAAATCAAGACCCCAGATCGGTTTATATGGCAGTTATATCAGGTTATTGACCGATTTGAACCATACTAGGCACAGTTGTTGTATATAATAACGAAACACGTCGTGCAAAATTTCATTCCAATCCAATAAGAATTGCGCACTCTAGAGGCTCAAGAAGTCAAGACCCAAGATCGGTTTATATGGCAGCTATATTCAAACATGGACCGATATGGTCCATGTTTGAATTTACAATCCCAACCGACCTACACTAATAAGAAGTATTTGTGCAAAATTTCAAGCAGCTAGCTTTACTCCTTCGAAAGTTATCATGCTAACTCGATAGACAGACGGATGGACGGACATGGCTAGATCGACTTAAAATGTCATGACGATCAAGAATATATACACTTTATAGGGTCCCAGAGGAATATTTCGAGGAATTACAAACAGAATGACGATATTAGTATACCCCCACCCTAGGGTGGAGGGTATAATTATTGACAAAATTTTTTTGTTACCTATTGTTTTAAACCTTCAACACCTATATTCGATTTTCTTTAAAACCCAAAAAGTTCCTTATCCCAAATCCACATTGCAACACTAACACCATTGAAATAAAATCCAAAAAATGCTCATACATACATTTATAAATCAGTATAAAAACGTACGCAGCACAATGTTTGTCACACGGAAGGGAAACGGAAGTGTTTATGGAGTGTTGCGAGTATTCGAACAGGACTACACAAAGGAAATGCGATTTACGACGATTTAGTGTGGAGCATTACAACATGTAACACCAGAATAGTCATACATTCTGGCATTGCATGCACAACTCGACCAACTATCACAAACTTCAACTCCTTTATGCAGAGCAAATAGTTGCAACTCCCTATAAACTACATCTTTTATATGCGAAAAAGGAGAAAATTGGCGACAATATAGGATATTGTGCAGGAACGGCTGTCACAGGATGTGTGTGCCATATCGCTTTCAAGTGTGCCAGTGGATTGTCTGTTTGTGCGAATGCAATAAAATATAGGATAACAATTTGTTAAAATTCAACAAGTTGTTGCTGATACATCCACAATACGTGACAAAAAAAAACGAGCATATAAATTTTAGTATAAGCGACAGCAAACGGTGGATAAGAAATAAATGATATGTGCAATAAAAACGATTTATAAATAATACTCAAATCCGAAAACAAACAAGTAAAAAGGCGTTAAGTTCGGACGGGCCGAACTTTTGATAACCACCACCTCGGGTATATATGTAAACCACCTTTTGTCATAATCCGGTGAAAAATGCATTCGACACGGTTATTGAGAGGTCTAATAAGTACTAGACATTGTTCAATTTTGTTGGTCTCTTTGGTATTTATATCCAAATATAGACCGATCTGAACCATTTACGACACGGATGTCGAGAAGCCTAACATAAGTCACCGTCCCAAATTTCAGCGAAATCGGATTATGAACATGCTTTTTATGGGAATAAGACTTTAAATCGACAGATCGGTCTATATGGCAGTCATATCCAATTTCGGCGAAATCGGAAAATAAATGCGCCTTCTACGACCGCAAAATTTTAAATCAAGAGATCGGTCTATATGGCAGCTATATCCAAATCTAAACCGATCTGGCCCACATTGCATAAAAATGTCGAAGAGCCTAATGCACCTCACCGTCCCGAATTTCGGCGGTATCGGACAAATAATGCGCCTTTTTTGGGCCCAAAACCTCAAATCGAGAGATCGGTCTATATGGCAGCTATATCCAAATCTAAACCGATCTGGGCCACATTGCAGAAAAATGTCGAAGAGCCTTACGCAACTCACTGTCCCGAATTTCGGCGAAATAGGACAATAAATGCGCCTTTAATGAGCCCAAAACCTTAAATCGAGAGATTGGTCTATATGACAGCTATATCTAAATCTGGACCGATCTGGGCCAAATTGAAGAGAGATGTCAAAGGGCCTAACACAACTCACTGTTCCAAATTTCAGCGAAATCGTATAATAAATGCGCCTTTTATGGGCCCAAAACCTTAAATCGAGAGATTGGTCTATATGACAGCTATATCCAAATCTGAACCGATTTGGGCCAAGTTGAAGAAGGATGTCGGAGAACGTAACACAACTCACTGCCCCAAATTTCGGTGAAATTGGATAATAAATGCACCTTTTATGGGCCCAAAACCTTAAATCGAGAGATCGGTCTATATGACAGCTATATCTAAATCTTGACCGATCTTGACCAAATTAAAGAAGGATGTCAAAGAATCTATCACAACTCCCTGCCCCAAATTTCGGCGAAATCTGATAATAAATGCGCCTTTTATGGGCCCAAAACCTTAAATCGAGAGATTGGTCTATATGACAGCTATATCTAAATCTGGACCGATCAGGGCCAAATTGAGGAGAGATGTCGAAGGGCCTATCACAACTCACTGCCCCAAATTTCGGCGAAATCGGACAATAAATCCGCCTTTTATGGGCCCAAAACCTTAAATCGAGAGATCGGTCTATATGGCAGCTATATCCAAATCTGAACCAATCTAGGTCACATTGCAGAAAGTTGTCGAAAAGCCTAACGCAACTCACTGTCCCGAATTTCGGCAAAATCGGATAATAAATTCGCCTTTTATGGGCCCAAAACCTTAAATCGAGATATTGGTCTATATGGCAACTATATCCAAATCTGGACCAATTTGGGCCAAGTTGAAGAAGAATTTTGAAGAGCCTAACACAACTAACTGTCCCAAATTTCGCCGAAATCGGATAATAAATGCGTCATTTATGGGCCCAAAACCTTAAATCGAGAGATCGGTCTATATGGCAGCCATGTCGACTGGGCCAACACAACTCTCTGTCCCAAATTTCAGGAAATCGGATAACAAATGTGGCTTTTTGGGCCTGATACCCTAAATGGGCGTATCGGTCTATATGGGGGCTATATCAAGATATAGTCCGGTATAGCCCATCTTCGAACTTAACCTGCTTTAGAATTTGAGCTAAGTTCAGCTCAATATCTCTACTTTTATACTCACCACCGTAGGATAGCAGGTATATTCATTTAGTCATTCTGTTTGCAACACATCGAAATATAAATTTCCGACCCTACAAAGTATATATATTTCGGATCGTCGTAAAATTCTAAGACATTTTAACGATGTCCGTGTGTCTGTCTGTTTATCCGTCTGTCCGTCCGTCTGCTGTAATCACTCTGGAGCCTTCAAAAATTTAGATATGGACCTGAAATTTGCTACAAGTACATCTTTCTGATGCACGCTGGTTAGTTTTCAGCAAAATCGGGTAATAAATGCGACCAAATTGGACCATATTTGGATATAGCTGCTATATAGACCGATTTTCCGATAAAGGGTCTAATGCCCATAAAAACTTTATTTTCCAACCGATTTCGCTGAAATTTGAAACAGTGAGTATTTTAAGGCTTCCCGATAACTCAACCAAATATGGTTCAGATCGGATTATATTTAGATATAGCTATCATATAAACCGATCTGCCGATAAAGGGTCTGAAGCCCATTAAAGCTTTGTTTATTGCCCAATTGCGCTGAAATTTGCTACAGTGAGTTATTTTGAGGCTCCCGATATCTGACCTAAATATGGATTAGATTGGTTCATATTTAGATATACCTGCCATATAGACCGATCTCCCGATAGAGGGTCTAAAGGCCATAAAAGCTTTATTTGATACCCGATGTCGCTGAAATTTAAAACAATGGGTTATTTTAAGCCTCCCGACATTTGACCTAAATTTGGATTGTCTCGGTCCATATTTAGATATAGCTGCCATATAGACCGATCTCCCGACAAAGGGTCTGAAGCCCATAAGAGCTTTACTTACTACCCGAATTCGCTGAAATTTGCAACAGTGGGTTATTTTAAGCCTCCCAACATTCGACCCAAATATGATTCAGATCGGGCTATATTTAGATATAGCTGCCATATAGACCGATCTGCCGATAAAGGGTCTGAAGGCCATAAAAGCTTTATTTTTTAACCGATTTCGCTGAAATTTAAAATATTGCGCAGTTGAGCCTCCCAACTTCCGACCCATATATGGTACAGATCGGACTATATTTAGATATAGCTGTCATATAGACCGATCTCCTGATAAGGAGTCTGAAGCCCATAAAAGCTTTATTTTTTAACCGATTTTGCTAAAATTTTAAACAGTGAGTTATTTTTAGCCTATATCCGACCTAAATATGGTTCAGATGGGACAATATTTAGATATATCTGCCATATAGACCGATCTGCCGATAAGGGGTCTGAAGCCAATAAAAGCTTTATTTATCACGCGATTTCGCTGAAATTTGAAACAGTGAGTTTATCTGAGCATCACGATATCCGACCTTAATATGGTTCAGATATGTGTATAATTGGATATATCTGCCAAAGAGACCAATATTTTGTCTACAAAATTGAATAGTGACATATATATTAGACCACTCAATGTTCGTGCCGAATTTGGATGCTTAAGTTATCGAATTTTCTCCGGATTGTGAAGAAATGGGATTTACATATATACCGAGGTGGTGTGTATCCAAAGTTCGGCCTGGCCGAACTTAATGCCTTTTTACTTGTTAAAGACTGTAACGTGATTTCAACAGACAGATGGACGGACATGGCTAGTTCGTTTTAGATTTTTACGCTGATCAAGAATAATATACTTTATAGAGTCGGAAAGGGATATTTCGATATGTTGCAAACGGATTGACAAAATTAATATACCCCCATCCTTAAATGTTAATCAGCTTGTTGCAAACAATTAAACTAAGCTATACTTTCTCTAAAAAAAAAACGAACTTTGAGAATTACATGAATTTTACATTGCAAATGCATTAAGGCAATATAGGATCCACCTGCACCATAGCATTCACTACATACAAACTCATACCTGCATTCATAACTTCAAAATATAGAATATAATATTTTTGCTTTATGTATCATATCATATAACTTATCGCAGTATACTCTTCTAAAGCACCATCCATCAACACGTGTACATATTTTAACAAGTTTTAGTTGCAGCACAAGGACTTTAGGAGGCAAAACCAACACCAAACTTTAATAAAATGCTTTTAGAATTATTAAAAAAAAACCTGAAATGTCTAAACTAAAAATTAAACAAGTAGAAGCGTCGCGCGGGGCCGAATCTTAAAAACCCCCTCCACCATGGGTTGCATTTGTCAAGTTTTTTGCCCCATATGTTTATATAGGAAAACTAAAGATAGAAAGGATAATGGATAAGAATTGCTATGCTATTGGAGCTATGGACCATACTCAACTTGAATGTTGCGGGCTATAGTCGATTCGCTGTGCAAAGTTTCGGCCAAATCGGATAAGAATTGCTCCCAATAGGGGTTGATGAAGTAGTTTAGGTTAGCTTGAAGAGAGGATGGGTATGTTAATCCACCCCATGCCACTATGGACATACACCTAAACCAGTAATCGGCTTGTTGTGCGCTCTAAATACTATAAAGTTGGGGGGTTTGGTTAGGTTGAAAAGAGGGTGTGGATATTAATCCGCTCCATGCCACTATGGACATACACCTAAGATAGCAATCGCCTTGTTGTGCACTCTAAATGCTAAAAAAGTGACCTGTAAACAAATCTAAGTCATGAATTCAGTGCTACTTAAAAAATTCCTAATTGTTTTCCTAATTGTTTTCCAAATTGGTTTATGTCTGGTATTGTGTCCCCACCTAAGTGCCGCAAATGATTTAAAATCGAGAGATCGGTTTATGTGGGAGCTAAATCAGGTAATGAACCGATTCAGACCATATTTGGTACGTATGTTGAAGGCCAAAGGAGTCGTTGTGCAAAATTTCAGCCAAATCAGACAAGAACTGAGTCCTCTAGGATCTCAAGAAGTGCAATCGGAAGATCGGGTTACGTGGGAGCTATATCAGATTTTAAACCGATTTAAAATCATAGGAGTAGTCGTTGTGCGCATATTCAGTAAAATCTGATAAGAAATGCACACTCTAGAGGCTCAAGAAGTATAATCGAGATATCGGTTTATAGGAAAGCTATATCAGGTTTTGGATTGATTCGGACCAAACCCGGTTTACATAGCAGCTATACCAAATATCGACCGATATGGCCCTTTTAAAATACCAACCAATCTCACTATAGGAAGTATTAGTGCAAAAACGCAAGCGAAAGTTAGCGTGCTTTCAACAGACAGGCAGACGGACGGACAGACAGACAGACGGACGGACGGAGGGACCCCGATAGACGAATGGACAAGGCTGGATCTACTTAAAACGTTATGGTGATCAAGAATATGTTAGGAGACCACCGTACCATAGAGGTTAGCATGTCCTCCTATGACGCCGAATGCCTAGGTTCGAATCCTGGCAGGTACATCAGGAAAATTTTTCAGTAGTGGTTATCCCCTCCTTATGCTGGCGACATTTGTGAGGTACTTTGCCATGTAAAAGTTTCTCCCCAAAGAGGTGTCGCTCTGTGGCACGCCGTTCGGACTCGGCTATAAAAAGGAGATCTCCCATCATTGAGCTTAAATTTGAATTGGACAGCACACATTGATTTGTGAGAAATTTGCCCCAGTTTCTTAATGGAATGTTCACGGACAAATTTGCATTTGCATGGGGTCTTAGACCAATATTTCGATGTAATACAAACGGAATGGCGGAGTAAGTACAGCCCCATCCTATTGTGGAGTGTTAACAAGTACCCAGTAAAAGCGTTCTATGTTCAGTCGGGCCGAATCTTTTATACCCTCCATCATGGATCGCATTTGTCACGTTTATTGGCCGATATCTCTTTACAGGCAAACAAAGGATAATGGATAAGAATTGCCATGCTGTTTGAGCTATACCAAGTTATGAACCGATTGGCGCCATACATGGATTGGCTTTTGGAGACCAAAATGAAATTCATTGTGCAAAATGTCAGCCACATCGGATAAAAATTGCGCCCTATAGTGGCTCAAGAAATAAAATCGGGAGATCGGTTTATATGGGAGCTATATCAGGTTATAGACGGATTCAGACAGGTCATACACAAGTTTCAGCCAAATTGAATAAGAATTGCTGCCTCCAGAGGCTCAAGAATTATCGTCGGGAGATCGGTTTATATGGGAGCTATATCAGGTTGTGACCTGATTTTGACCATACTTAGCATAGTTGTTTCAAGTCAAAACAAATCACTTTATGCAAAAATTTCAGCCAAACCGGTTAATACTTGCGCCCTCTAGCGGCTCAATACGTGAAGATCTGAGATTGGTTTAGATGGGAGCTATGTCAGGTTATGAAGTAATTTCAACCATACTTGGCACAATTGTTGATGATCCTATCAAAACACTTCACGCATAATTTCAACCAAATCGGATAATAATTGGGCCCTCTACGGGTCACGAAGTCAAGGTCCGAGATCGGATTATATAGGACCCATACCAGTTTATGAACCGATTTGGGCCATACTTGGCTCAGTTGTTGATGGTCAAACCAAAACACTTCATGCACAATTTCCGCCAAATTGGATAACAATTGCTACCCCTAACGGCTCAATAAGTCAAGATCCGAGATCGGTTTATATGGGAGCTACATCAGGATATAAACCAATTTGAACCATACTTGGCACAGTTGTTGATGGTCAGCCAAATCGGATAATAACTGCTCACTCTGGCGGCTCAAGAAGTCAGGATCCGTAATCGGTCTAAATGGTTACAAACCCATTTGGGCCATTCTTGACACAGTTGTTGGAAGACATAATAAAACATTTGGTGTAAAATTTCCAAATCGGATAATAATTGCACCCTCTAGCGGCTAAATGAGTCAAGAGATCGATTTATATGGGAGCTAAAGGGTGATTTTTTTGAGGTTAAGATTTTCATGCATTAGTATTTGACAGATCACGTGGGATTTCAGACATGGTGTCAAAGAGAAAGATGCTCAGTATGCTTTGACATTTCATCATGAATAGACTTACTAACGAGCAACGCTTGCAAATCATTGAATTTTATTACCAAAATCAGTGTTCGGTTCGAAATTTTGACAAATTTTGTTCAGCGATGAGGCTCATTTCTGGTTGAATGGCTACGTAAATAAGCAAAATTGCCGCATTTGGAGTGAAGAGCAACCAGAAGCCGTTCAAGAACTGCCCATGCATCCCGAAAAATGCACTGTTTGGTGTGGTTTGTACGCTGGTGGAATCATTGGACCGTATTTTTTCAAAGATGCTGTTGGACGCAACGTTACGGTGAATGAACACATTTCGAACCGAACACTGATTTTGGTAATAAAATTCAATGATTTGCAAGCGTTGCTCGTTAGTAAGTCTATTCATGATGAAATGTCAAAGCATACTGAGCATCTTTCTCTTTGACACCATGTCTGAAATCCCACGTGATCTGTCAAATACTAATGCATGAAAATCTTAACCTCAAAAAAATCACCCTATATATCAGGTTATGTACCCATGTTGACCTTTTACAATACCAGGCGACTCACACTAATAGGAAAGCGCCTAGCTTTACTCCTTTTAAAGTTTGCGCGCTTTCGACGGACGGACGGACATGGCTAAATCGCCTTAAAATGTCATATAATTTATGGGGTCTTGGACCAGTATTTCGATGTATTACAAACGGAATGATGAAATTAGTATACCTTCCATCCAATGGTAAAGGGAATAAAAACGTGCTAAGTTTAACCGGGCGGAATCTTAGAAACCCACCACCATACATTCAGCTAAATTCTGCCAAATTTCTTCTAGCTAATCAGGGAAACATTGAAATTAGAAATCAATTTAGACCATACTTGGCACGATTGTCGCAACAGAACACTACCTGCGATCGGACGGAGGGACGGACATGGCAAGATCGACAAATGGCAAGACGATATATAAACTTTATGGGGTCGCAGTTAAATATTTGGAGGTGGTCTAACACCTCTCATTCTGGATGTCAAGTGGTCTAACACAACTCATTCTAATATCAGCTTTTTCATGACCACCTTCTGTCATACATTTGACTTCAGAAAACTCCCAAATTAAGGCCTAACTTTAAAGACAATTCTCAACTTATACTCACAGCAGCTTAGGCCTGCATTGCACATGACACCTTTTCGTTTGAGATAATAGAAATCTTCAAATCGTATATTGAATAATTTTGAAAAGCAGTATCTTTTGATTGTTCTTCTTCTTCTTCGTAATCAGACATTCCAATTCAATTACCCTCCCCCCTTGGCACAATTCAATCTCTCGGAATAGCAATCCTGTATGATGGCATAAAGACAACATCTTTGTAAATATTTGACTCTCTCGCTCATTCTTTACCGAAATGTCTCTGTCATTGCATTTATCTTTTCATGTATAAGTATTCATATTTGTATTTGTGTATAAATATGCCACAACGAATGCTGCAAGATAACGAAACACTTTTATATTGAGAATGTTGGTGTGTGTGTGATTGTGTGTGTGGGTGGGTGGTTGTTTGTTGGAATGATCTTTATTCATTTACCTTCTGCATTTGAGATTGTATGTGTGGGTGGTTGGGGGTTGTGCATGTGCGTTTTTATGCTGTGCTGTGAGAGAGTGTTTGTGAAATTTGAATGTTATGATATCTAAAATGTCATTTATGTCACAATTTGCATATTCCATGCGAATGATTGACATTTTCAGAGCAATCGTTCAAATGCTGTACAACAATGCTTCACAATGCAAGGTTTCTCTCAAATGCTATGTGTGTTCGAAACAGTAATGAGCAAAATGTTTCTTAATTTGGAAAATTAGTTTTTTTTTTATAGGGAAATGTTAGGGCATTAACAACAGTCAAAAAAAGAATTGTTGGATGAAGGGTAGAGTGAGGAGTTATTGCTGTAGCAGTGTGTTGTGTTTTATATATCGTCTGCTTGATTCTGCTCAATATCCAGATTCAGGAGCTCTGCGACTAAGGTGGTATGCGTCCATGAGGTTCTGAATTAAAGTGAGTTAGTACTGATTTCACATTGGCATCAATCCTAGCTCTGTAGGAGTTGAGGCGGTTGCATTTGCCGAAACGTAATTGCGCCAGTACTACTCTGGTTTACAGAGGGTGGTTGATCTTCACCCGATAGCTATTCGCCGAATTTGCTTCCTTGTCTGCATGAATGTTGTCTAAACAATCTTAATGTGCCCTCATCTAGAGGTATTGGTGTGTGAGGGGTTGTAGAACTAGTGTGGTATTGGGTGTATGGTATAAGGTGTTGAAAAAGGAAATTCGATATTGTGGGAGAATTGACAAAGGGAATTGCAAAAAATTAGTTCAGTCCGATTAAAGTTTAAGCTCAATGAGGAAATTATAGCAGAATTAAAATTGTGAATGGGAAGGTGGAAGGGGGTTTAAAACTAGGATACGATAGCAGAGGTAGGGGAAAGAAGTGTGATTGGGGAAGAAAAATGGAAATTAGGATAGAGAGAGAGATGGATAAACTGTCATTAAGAACGTATATGGGATATGAAGTAAGGGTTGGAACCTTATAGGGGGAATTGTAAAAGGAGTGGTAGGGAGAAATTGTTAGAGGAGTAGTTGGATCAGTCGTTGGTGGAGCGGGATGTGGAAGAGTGATATGGTAGAGGGCATTGTAATTGGAAAGTTGGATAAGGATGCGTAGTGGGAAGTTGGATCGGAAGAGGGATGATAAATGAGAGTGGATTAATAGAGGGAATTGTCGAAGGAGCGACAAAAGGGAATGGAAAAAGCAATTGCAGGAGGCTTGAATAAAGAGGTAAATGTCGGAGTGGGGGAGAAGGTGGGGGAAGAATGAGCAGTTGGATTGGAAGTGGAAGAATATTGTGAGGGATGGGAGTGGAGGGGAAGAAGAATGAAGACTGGTATGGAGATTGGGGTGGGTTTCGTGTGAATGTGCCGAATAGGAAGAGGGATAAGAAAGTGAAAGTATATTGAGAAATGGAAGGCGGAGCCTAGGAAGGAGAGGGAGGGTTAGTGGATGGGGAGTGGTAGGAAGAGTGGAAGTTTGAATGGATGAGGGAGTGAGAGGGTAAGTGGATGAAGGAGAAGTGGAGGGAGGAGTGGCAGGGTGAATGGATGGCGAGGTGGGACAGTAAGTGGATGGAATAGTGGAGGGGGAGTGGAAAAAGGGGAAGTGGAGGGTGTAGTGGAAGAGAGAGAGGTAGTAGGAGAAGAAGGGTGAGAGCATCGGAGAGTGGGAGGTTAAGTGGATGGAGGAGGGGGAAGGGAAGGGTAAGTGTACTGAAGAGTAGAAGGGGGAGTGATAGGAGGAGTGGAAGGGGAAGTGGTGAGGGATGTGAAAGGAGGAGTATCAGGGGCTGAAAAGGGGGAGTGGTAGGGGAAGTGGTAGGAGAAGCGGTAGGAGGAGTGGAAGGGCGAGTGGTGGATCTGTGGAACGAGGATTGGTCGATGGCGTGTAAGGTGGATTGGTGGGGGATGTAGACGGAGAAGTGGCAGGGGGTGCGAAATGGCAGGAGAAGTTGAAGTGGATAGATTAGTGGAAGGGGGATTAGTAGGAGCAGTGGAAGGTTGAGTAGACGTGGAAGGGGGAGTGGTAAGAGGAGTGGAAGGGTGAGTGGATATTGTAGTGAAAGGGCTAGTGGTAGTGGATGTGGTAGGGGAAGAAGGAGTAGGAGGGTAAGTGGTTGTAGGAGTGGGAGCGGGTGTGGAATAAGGAGTGGGAAAATATGTTGACGCGGAGTGGGAGGCGGAGTGGGAGGCGGAATAGAAGGGGAAGGAGAATGGAATGCGGTGTGGGAGGCGGAGTGGGAGGCGGAGTGGGAGGCGGAGTGGGAGGCGGAGTGGGAGGCGGAGTGGGAGGCGGAGTGGGAGGCGGAGTGGGAGGCGGAGTGGGAGGCGGAGTGGGAGGCGGAGTGGGAGGCGGATTGGGAGGAGGAGTGGGAGGCGGAGTGGAAGGGGGAGTGGAAGGGGGAGTGGAAGGGGGAGTGGAAGGGGGAGTGGAAGGGGGAGTGGAAGGGGGAGTGGAAGGGGGAGTGGAAGGGGGAGTGGAAGGGGGAGTGGAAGGGGGAGTGGAAGGGGGAGTGGAAGGGGGAGTGGAAGGGGGAGTGGAAGGGGGAGTGGAAGGGGGAGTGGAAGGGGGAGTGGAAGGGGGAGTGGAAGGGGGAGTGGAAGGGGGAGTGGAAGGGGGAGTGGAAGGGGGAGTGGAAGGGGGAGTGGAAGGGGGAGTGGAAGGGGGAGTGGAAGGGGGAGTGGAAGGGGGAGTGGAAGGGGGAGTGGAAGGGGGAGTGGAAGGGGGAGTGGAAGGGGGAGTGGAAGGGGGAGTGGAAGGGGGAGTGGAAGGGGGAGTGGAAGGGGGAGTGGAAGGGGAAGTGGAAGGGGGAGTGGAATGGTGAGTGAATGGGTGAGTGAATGGGTGAGTGGTTGGGTGAGTGGGTGGGTGAGTGAATGGGTGAGTGAATGGGTGAGTGGTTGGGTGAGTGGTTGGGTGAGTGGTTGGGTGAGTGGTTGGGTGAGTGGTTGGGTGAGTGGTTCGATGAGTGGTTGGGTGAGTGGTTGGGTGAGTGGTTGGGTGAGTGGTTGGGTGAGTTGTTGGGTTAGTGGTTGGGTGAGTGGTTGCGTGAGTGGTTGCGTGAGTGGTTGCGTGAGTGGTAGAAGGTGTGGAAGGGATAGTGGAAGAAGGAAAGGGAGAGTAAGTGGATGGAGGAGGAAAAGGGCGAGAGGAAGGGGGAGTGCTAGAGGGAGTGGAATGGGGATTGGCAGGGTTAGTGGAAGGGTGAATGGAAAGGGAAGTAGAAGGGAAGTGGTAGGAGGAGTGGAAGGATGAGTGGATTGGTGGGTGGATGGGTGTGTGAGTGGTTGAATGAGTGGTTGGGTGAGTGGATGGTTGAGTGGATGGGTGGATGGATGAGTGAGTGGATGGGTGAGTGGATGGGAGTATAATCACAGTCTAAGATGATATAGATTTTACTATTTGCTTTTTTCGGATCACATTTCGGAACAGGCCCATATAAGTTTACCGCCAAGTATGAGGTACGTATTTTTAAGAATTTAGCTTCAAACTTTACTCCCAACCTTCCTTGGAGGCCGCCCTAGCAAAGAGGCTTGCATGGTCGCCTACGACGCTGAACGCCTGGATACGAATCCTAGCGAGAACATCAGAACAAATTTTTTAGCGGTGATTTTCCCCTCCTCTTAAACATTTGTGAGGTACTTTACCACAACTTCTACCCAAAGAGGTGCCTCACAACGGCACACCGTTCAGACTCGGTTATAAAAAGGAGACCCCTTATTATTGAACTTAAAATTGAATCGGACAGCACTCACTGCCATGGGATTTATGGGCAAATTAACATTTTCCAACCTTCCCTGCAAAAAATTATGAACCTTCATGTCCTTATCTGAAAGTCTTTGAGTTTACGTATTTTCAGTATCCTGCAATAGGATCCATATCATGTCCTCACTTATATTCCTCACTGTGACACTGTCAGAGCCATGACAATGGCATTCCAATGCATTTGCATGTGCAGTTTTGCCAACACTTTAGCCAAGGTGCTGAGCGGTTGGTGATGTAAAGTTAACTCCTGCCCAACCTATCTTTAAGGATTTCACTCAGAATTTGGATTTGTGTCAGTATAAATCCTTTTGATTGTGAAATTTATATATTCATACGCAACAATGGATTTCTTTTACTTTGTTATATTTATTCATTTGTTTACTTATATTTTGCCAGGCAATGCTTGCCATGTTGTCTTGCGAGAGAATTTGTTTTTTTTTTTTTACAATAAATGCCAATGCATGTATGGCTCACTTGGCTCCTTTTCACCCTGGGGCAAATCCTTCAGATATTCTATGGTAAATCATTCTGCATTCCTAGAGATGATTGCATTGCATACAAATAAATTTAAACAAAAAAAAAATAAAATTCAAAGCAATTCTAGACTTGTTTTAAAATTGCTTTCATTTGATTTGCTAGGGCTTTCAAAAAGGTAAAGCAAAGTCTAAACACAAGCAATCCAATATTTTTATGACATTGATGATTGAGAAAGGCGCAGAAGGTTTTCAAACTTATTTCTTGGGAAAATATATAGAAATTATTTTATTATTCGTATGGTAAATAAAAGCATTATGATATTTACACAAGGGTAAGCAACTATTAGGTAGATGGAATTTGTAGTCGCTTAAGTATGGGATGGCAGGAATACAGCCTAGAAAAGAACGTGTTTTTGTGGGTCTTGAAAAACATTCCCAAAATACATCTCTCGGGCAAAAATGGTTTGGAAATCGGAATTTTTTTTGTAAAGTTGCTGTGGAGCCTACAAATATTGTAAGGTGGAAAAGTTTTTTGATTGGGTTAAGGGACATGTGGAGTAAAAAAACCAGGAAGGGAAGAGGTTTCCGATCGGATACCTTAGATGAACCTTGAAGTCTAGTGCGAGGCACTGCTGCCATCGGCACAGTCTTGGATTGACGGAACCCTAGTATTGTCATCTGGAAGATCATATTACACGGATGGATCAAAGCTAGAGGACAGAGTGGGCCTGGTGGTTTACATTGAGAACCCAGGGACTGAGATCTGTTTTAGTCTGCCTGAACATAATATGGTCCAGCAGGCGGAGATCCGAGCGATCACAGAATGCGTGAGGTGGTGTGGTACTAACGCGGGGACGTCGAGTATGAACATCTTTAAGGACAGTAAACATGTTTAAAAACAATAACAACCAGGAGGTGCCGAGCCATTCCGGAGTAAGGGGGATAGAAAGGGCAGACAATATGGCAGTGAAGGCCAGAGAAGTGCTGTCAATAAACTTGGTTAACCCGAAGCCTTTCGGGTCGACGCAGCCCGAGTTAAGGGAGTTGGCGACGAATGCTCATGCAACATTGTGGAACAGCGAAACGGTCGGTAGGACAGCGAAAATCCTATGGGGGATCCAGATCGTCAGAAGACTATTGGTATCATAACGGGACACATAGGACTACAAGCTTACTTATGTAAAATGTTATGTTATGCATGTGTAGGACATGCGGGGAAGATGATGAGACGTTGGAGCAACCTTACCTAAAAAAAACATTTGCCCAATTGGGAGATCTAGGCTTTGGAATTTTCTGAACTCAAGGGTTTTTTTCAATATTTTTAAAATCGGACCACAACTGAAGATTTGGCAACCCGAACAATTTTTCGAAATGCCGATGTTACCAATTCTAGGGGCCTACCGAGAGGCGCCCGGACCATGAAATTTTGCACACGATCTCGATAAGACCTCAACTCAGACCATTTAAAATTTCAAAGATATATCTCTACCCCGTTCCTCCCACTATGCGACAGTGGCCCCAGTGTCTTTAAGATCGCGATAATCTATCGCGCTGCATACCCCTCTTTTCAGACCCCAGGGATCCAAAGAATACCTAAAGTTAGGGGAATACCGGGTTCCTGACTTCCTCAGTCTTAGCCCGATCTGAAGTACAGCCACAACCGACATAAATATGCACGGACCATGAGTATGACCTGGCAGCATGTCTTTCGGGGTACTTGTTCTTGCGCCAAAGATCAAAATTGCCGAAGTATTTCGATCATCCTATGGATCATCCTACGAATCGTTCTACTGAGAGCAGAGTCCGCCCGGAGCTAAATTACATACCTAACCCCTTCATTCTTACCAACCATTTTACCAACATAAAATTTCCATAAAATTGGATTGAATATGGCATTCAGCGCCTATCTCAGGGCTCTCCTCTTTACCCCTAAGATCAGTTCTGTAGCTCTACCCTGTACCTTCCTGATCATCCTGTTGAAGGCCCAGCTGGCCAGAGCCTCATGCCCGACATAAGCCCCCAACTCCTCCCTAACGAGATGCAACAGGATTTGAGTGCATTCCGTTGACGTTCCTTTTAAAGCTCAGTTTCTGTTCAATAATCACGAAAGAAATAAGCGAACCCAGCCCAGCTTTATGTGGATGCTAAAAACCTTTGAATAGGAATTAAATTTGCAAACTTTGTCGAAAACAAAGACATTTTTAAAATTCTTGTGGGGAGGAGTAAACTTTTCTGGGGGATGCTTAGTCCATCCCCCAGAGTCCTATCTACGATTTCGCAAATTCCCAATCCTTCGTTACGTAGTAAAATTGCCAGTTCAGCCCTTCTGGGGTTTATCCCACAGTCATGACGTCGTAATACGCATAGACTACGACCTTCACCTTCTCCTCCTTTGGAGGATAATGAGAATCGCATTTATTTTGGGTTAGGTTATATTGAAAAGAGGGTGCAGATACTAATCCGCCCCATGCCACTATGGGCATACATCTAAGCCAGTAATCGGCTTGTTGTGTGCTCTAAATATCAAAAAAGTAACCTCGAAAAAGAAAATCTAAGTTAGGAATTCCGTGCTACTTACAAAATCTTTGATTGTTTTCCTTACCACTCACCTAAGTTGGTTCATGTCTCGTATAGTGTCCCCACCTAAGTGCCGGTATCTGTTCGACGCGAAAGTCGGCCAATGACAAAGGAAATGCTCAGCATCCGTAATAGGTAATTTGAGGTGGTCACCCACAGGAGTGGCGATAATATGCCCCCCTGTGGCATGCCTTGTGCCACTTTCTCCCTTATATTTATGCCATAGGACACACAATATATCCACCTGCTCCTTAGCATATGGTTTATCCTGTCTCTAAGGACCGGGTCCACTGGATGAGATATAAATTGGCCTGTGGTCTTCGAGCAGGATGTGGTTCAAGTTGGCCGCCTTTGGGATGAAAACTACACTAAAGCTCCCAAAACAAAAGCATGACCTTAAGGAGTCGTATGGCACACGGCCCTGTCTTATGTAACACAGCAGTATGCCATCCGGTCCTTTTGACATAAAAGGTTAACTGAATTAACCCCCAGACTATCTTTTCGCTTGTTGCCATGCAATCGACACTGTTTTAAATATATCCGAATGACGTCGTTTACGTCTGAGCACTTTTTATTACTTCTTTAAATTCTTTAAATTAAAATTTTGTCCATGGCGAAATTTTCCTAGAAGATTTTTCTTCAGGACAAAATTTTAATAAATATTGGGTTGCCCAAAAAGTAATTGCGGATTTTTTTAAAAGAAAGTAAATAAATTTTTAATAAAACTTAGCATGAACTTTAATCAAATATATTTTTTTACACTTTTTTCTAAAGCAATCTAAATGTAGCAGCTGATAACTGACAGAAGAAAGAATGCAATTACAGAGTCACAAGCTGTAAAAAAATTTGTCAACGCCGACTATATGAAAAATCCGCAATTACTTTTTGGGCAACCAATACTTGTTTAGGAAAAACTTCGTTGAAATTTAATTTGGAGAAAATTGCGTTAAAATTTTGTGTTTAGGAAAGGTTTTATAAATTAGTTTTCTAATTAGTGAATATTTCATTGAAATTTTTTATTTGAAGAAAAATTAATTGAAATTTTATCTCTAAGGAAAACTTTAGAAAAATTTCATTTAAATTTGTCTTAAGGAAAATTTCATTTAAATTTTGTCGTAAGTCAAAAGTGCATTGATATCTTGTATAGGTAAATTTATATTTTTAAGGAAAATTTTAAAAATTTTAGTCTTTAGTGCAAATTTCTCAAAAATTTTGTTTTTGGGCAAAATTTCATTTAAATTATGTATTTAAGAAAAACTTTATTGAACTTTTATCTTTGGGAAATTGTCATTGAAATTTTGTTTTTGGGAAAAATGTATACTGAACCATACATCATATTTGATTTTAAACTGCCTATTCAGCACATTATGGATATTTTAAGTGTCTTATAAACTCCTAATGTGAAACAAATTTCAAAAATTATAGCATATAAAAAAATATCATTTAAATTGAAATTTAATTCAATTTCAAATTCATCTTCGTTGTATGCTTCTCTGGTGCACAATTAAAACCTGTCTTCCGCATCATTGCCAAATTGCCTGTCTTGACGAAGTCAAAATTTGTTTTTATCCTCTAATTTCCAAGCGAAAACCCCGATTATAAGGCATTCATCTCGTTGTACGAGCCCATATAAATCAAAGGCAATTTATAGAAAAATATAACAACATAAAAATAACAAGAATCATTACGTGTAAGTGATTTTTTTCTACGTTCCCTCATTCTCTTTTTCTCCCTCACCATTTTTTTTGTTGTTGTTTTTAAATCATGTCTCACACATACTCATATGGATGTTTATGTCTATTTGGCTAATACACATAGCCAAACATATTGGCAAGCATTTTTATTAGGATATGGGGAGTTCGTGTCTTTTGAATCCGGAAATCCCCTAAACTGAATGAAAAAAAAAAAAACGAAAAAACGGAAAAGGTAGGGATTCAAAACACGAGGTTCGAAGCGACTTTTAAGTATCCTACTCTATGAGAAAGTCAATAAAGGATTTGTTCATTTTCAAGTTCTTTGCCTGTTAGGGCGAAGATCATTAAATTTGAAAATTTTTGTTTGTTTTCTCTTTTGAGACGAGTGATAGTGAGTCGATCGGATACTTATCATTCGGTCTAGCTCTTCTCCATCTTTGCTTTTCAAACAATGCTCAAACTAATAATATCTTGTACCACAGTGGTGATGTAGGGTATAAATAGTAAACAAGTAAAAGAGTGCTGAGTTGAGACGTGCTGAATCATGGGAACCCACCACCATGGATTCTGCCAAAAAATTATACAAACTAAATTTAGTTGAAGGGCATAATTTTTTTCTATATACCAAACTTCAGTTAAACCAGGATAATCGAGAGACCGGTTTATATGGAAACTATATCAGGTTATAGACTGATTTGGCACAGTTGTGGAAAGTCGTCACAGAACACCACATGCAAAATTTCAGCCAAATCGGTAAAAATTGCGGGTTGTAAGGGCTCAAGAAGTCAAATCGGGAGATCGGTTTATATGGTAACTACATCAGGTTATAGACTGCTTTAGACCGTACTTGACACAGTTGTTGAAAGTCATAAGAAAGCACTATGTGCAAAATTTCAGCCAAATCGGACAAAAACTGTGGCTCCCAAGGGCTCAAGAAGTCAAATAAGGAGATCGTTTTATATGGGAGCTATGTCAGGTTATAGAGCGATTCAAACCGTACTTGCCACAGATTTTGAAGGTCTAACTGAACACTACCTTAAAAATTTCAGCCAAATCGAACAAACATTTCGGCTTCCAAGGACTCAAGAAGTCAAATCAGGAGATCGGTTTATATGGGAGCTATATCTATATCTGAACCAATATGAGCCAATTGCAATCTCCAATGACCTAAATCAATAAGAAGTATCTGTGCAAATTTTCAAGTAGCTAGCTTTACGCGTTCGTGTAGATCGACTCAGAATGTCGAGACGATGAATATGAATATTTCGAGGTGTTACAAACGGAATGACTAGGTTAGTATACCCGCATCCTATGGTGGTAGGTATAAAAATTTGGTACCCAAATCCGGAGTGCGGTGCCCATGGGCGCCGCCCCACCCCTAACCCGCCAAATAGCAATATAGACCAATCAGCACAATATGGGACTCCAATGAATGGTACATGAGAATAGAAAATGAATCTGATATCCAATTGTGGGGCCAAGTGTTTGGAGGGCCAATCCGCCCCCACAAAACACCCGCAATTAGGACATATTTACCGCCCAAGGCAATATGGGGCTCAAATGAAAGGTACTTAGGAGTAGAATACGAAATTGATACCTAGTTTCGGCACTACATCTCCTGGGTCCCCCTCACCCCTAAAACACCCCTCAAGCAAAACTTATATCCTGGCCATGGCGAGTAGAGTACGAATTTGACATCTAT
Source organism: Stomoxys calcitrans (assembly GCF_963082655.1). Lineage (NCBI taxonomy): Eukaryota > Metazoa > Arthropoda > Insecta > Diptera > Muscidae > Stomoxys > Stomoxys calcitrans. The sequence continues at coordinate 9,750,315 of NC_081554.1, forward strand.
TTGCAGGGCCAAGCCTCTGGGGGTCCACCACATCCTAAAACCCCCCAATACACTATGGGGCTCTAACGAAAGGTATTTTAGAGTAGAGCACAAATTTTTTATCTACTTTTAGGGCCAGGTGCTGTGTGGCTACCCACCCCCAAAAATTCCAATAATACGGAAATTTTTATTTACCAAACAGGGCATTTTTAACGACCATGGAAATATGGGATTAAGCCCAATCTGAGAGCCAATATCTTTGGCGTTGCCCTTCTTCCAAAATCCCGCAAATAGCTAATACACCAATCCTGGGGAATGGGAATTCAAATTATCCCCCAAAATATCCACAATCAGTTTAAAGGTATGTCCATCTAACATCCAACATTAAAGGAAAAAAATCCTTCGCCCGAGCTGTTAGACCAATTAGTACCATAAGGGATTCAAATAGAGCCATTTGGTATTAAAATACTGTACAAGCGAAATACATCCATCGCCTTTGACGATGTTAAAAAGCAGAATAAAAATATTCAAACAATTTTTTCCTAGTATTTTAAATATGGCGCAGCGAAGAGGGCATGTTTATCTAGTACAAGTATATTGACCGTCTCGGATCCGGATCCGAGAATAGGACTATATAAAGGGTATATAAGTTCTTTGGCCGATTCGGAACAAACTTGGCATGGATGTTGGAAGTCATAGCCGAAGTCTAGATGCCGAATTTCAGCCAAATTAGATGAAAATTGAGGCTTCTAGATGCTGAAAGATTCAAATCCGGGGATCGGTTTGCAGTCTGATTCGGATCATACCCGGCACTGATGTTGGAAGTAAGAACCAAAGTCGTTGTGCCAACTTGCAGACAAATCGGATGAAAACAGAGGCTCAAGATGTCAAATCCGAGTATCGGTTTGTTTAGAAACTACATTAGTTTGTAGACGTATTCGGATCATATTTGGCATTGATGTTGAAAGTCCTTGTGCCAATTTCAGCCAAATCTTAACCATAATGGCGCATTTGTAATTCCCAATGACCTACATCGATAAGAAGTCCCTGTGCAAAATTTCAAACGGCTAGCTTAACCGACCAGCCGACCGTTATCGTAATTTCGAGAGACAGGCGAACGCACATGTCTAGATTGACTCAGAATGCCGAGACGATCAAGAATATATATTCTTTATGGGTTCATAGATCAATATTTCGAGGTGTTACAAACGGAATGACTAGATTGGTATACACCCCTCGGTGGGTATAAAAAAAAATTTAAAAAATATTAAAATTTTTTTTCCCTAATTTTGAACCCCTTTTTACCCCGTGAGAAAATTTTGGGACAGACATAATTTTAAGAGCTACAAATTAATAAATCAGCTCAGCCCAACTTTCTCAGGGTTCTTCCGATTGTAATAATATTGTCGTGGGTTTACGGATTCTCATGCACGAGAGATTTCCTTATGACTTCCGACACTACTGGTAAATTCCAAAAAAATGGGTATGATCTGCATATAGCTCCCATATATAGGTTCATCCGATTTGGACTATATGCCAATAACTTGATCATTTGATCATTCTCACGAAGTTTGGCACGAACGATTCTCTTATGACTCCCAACACTACTGTTGAATTTCATGGAAATGGATTCAGATTTAGATATAGCTCTCATTTATATGAAACTCCCATATAAAGGGTGATTTTTTTGAGGTTAGGATTTTCATGCATTAGTATTTGACAGATCACGTGGGATTTCAGACATGGTGTCAAAGAGAAAGATGCTCAGTATGCTTTGACATTTCCTCATGAATAGACTTACTAACGAGCAACGCTTGCAAATCATTGAATTTTATTACCAAAATCAGTGTTCGGTTCGAAATGTGTTCAAATTTTGACAAATTTTGTTCAGCGATGAGGCTCATTTCTGGTTGAATGGCTACGTAAATAAGCAAAATTGCCGCATTTGGAGTGAAGAGCAACCAGAAGCCGTTCAAGAACTGCCCATGCATCCCGAAAAATGCACTGTTTGGTGTGGTTTGTACGCTGGTGGAATCATTGGACCGTATTTTTTCAAAGATGCTGTTGGACGCAACGTTACGGTGAATGAACACATTTCGAACCGAACACTGATTTTGGTAATAAAATTCAATGATTTGCAAGCGTTGCTCGTTAGTAAGTCTATTCATGATGAAATGTCAAAGCATACTGAGCATCTTTCTCTTTGACACCATGTCTGAAATCCCACGTGATCTGTCAAATACTAATGCATGAAAATCCTAACCTCAAAAAAATCACCCTTTACATGGGACCTACATCTAAATCTGAACCGATTTCGATGAAATTCAGAAGTCGTGTATTCCTAGGTGATATAGAGTGTCATTTTAGCCGGTACCGCCAATTTTACGGAACCTGGCATATGACGATAGACGTAATCGTTAGATCCTTAAAGCATATTCCCATTCTAACCCGCAAAACAAAACAAAAAAATCTCGTTTTCTAGCCCGAAGAGAACTGGAGTACATTTCAGATTCCCAAATGTCCTTCAAAATTGTCACCTTTTTGAGTTCCTGGGAGATTATACACCTTTCAATCAATCTACTTCTATCTATTCTCTATCCTTTCGGACGTCCTCCCCTTACCCTTAGGAATATTTTTCATTCCATCCTAAAATGCAACAAACCAAACGACAAAGAGAAATACTGCACTTTTTAAGATGAACGCTACAAAAAGGTACAACTCCCAGTATTAGAAAAAAAGGGAGCATAAGCCCAGCAAGCGAGTGATTAGGGTACCAGGGAGCCAAACCAGACCCAACCCCAACAAAAAAAAAATCACAATAAATTGTGTTAGCAGGTCCCAGCCATAACAGAAATACTTAACTTAACAACTCCAATAAATCTCGTTCAATTTGTCTGAAAGGCAACCAACAAACGAACGAACGAACGAACCAACGAACTCCTCGAATACAATTCTCACGTAGCAACAATAAAAACACAACACACACATGCAAACAAAAGGTAAAGCATCTAGAAAACATGCACATGAAAGCTTCAACTCACACTTGGCCACTCAACACAAAAAAAAGAGGTTCCATTAGAAACAACCCAAAAAAAAGAAAGGTTTTAAGAAAAATGGCAACAACAACAGCCATCAAAGAGAAACATGAGTAACTGGAGATGTTAAAAGTGTGAATACTCAATGTATTCATGCACACTTCTTTTGGGGATAAAAAGAAAACAACAACAAATCATGAGTATGGATATCCTGCAAAAACACACCTCATACACACTCACATCCCCACTTGCCCACTTGCCCACCCACAACCCATTGATTTATGAATGTTTATGTGTTAAGTACACACACTATTTGTATACAATTCTTAGCACTTGCCGGTCTGCTCTATATGTTCTTTGTGATATACTATGTGTTGTTGTTGTTGTTGTTGTTGTTGTTCGTATTATGCCAAATTTCCATTAAGTCAAACATATTGCAATATGTCCCTACAACTTGTTAGCTAAAGCTACAGACACATGTATTACCTATGGGCAGACATACCAATGTGCGGGTGTATAGACTCTGTATGGTATCACTTTCTTTTTACATCAATAAAAGTCTTTAAATAGAACGTCCCAGTAGAATAATAACAATTTGAGGGAACTTTTTGATATTGCACACACATCCCAAGCTTTAATGTGCTGCAGGGCATTATGTATTACTATTTGAATGTGGGGGCAAACAACCTGAGGAACGCCAAACCCAAAACCTCCCCCAAACGAATATGCTGACAGATTTGAACCGTCAAAAACTCTTCAGACGCTCATGTAGACCGATCGGATTCAAACGAAAGTTCTTTTGAAGCAGAGTACAAATATGAAAAATAGGGTCCTGGGAAAGGTCCCCAAAAGAGAAAAGGTGCTATACATGCAGTGGTCGATAAACAACACAGGTTCAAGGCCCACATTACCGGCTTACATGAAGTGCGATGGTTTGGGATAGTTGCCGTGGTAAAAGACATAAAGTTTTCTGTGGATTTGTGGTTTGTCGGAGACTAACTTGTCGCCAGATTAACTGCACTGAATGAGAGGCTAGCTGAAAGTTGAAAAACTGCCAAAGCAAAAAATGGCTTTGGCATAATCATTCGACTGATAAAAGATGATATAGTGATGAAATAGTGGCGCAATGGAAAGGAAACCAAAGTACTACCAGGAGCCATTAGGATTAGCTCACCGCTTCTGAGCTGACGGATTGGGGTCATAGACGGTTCAAGCCTCTTCTTTGTGAGCGTCTTGATGATAGGTGGAGAACGAAATAGACAGACAGTGACAATGGACGGGAGGACGGACGGGAGGACGGACGGGAGGACGGACGGGAGGACGGACGGGAGGACGGACGGGAGGACGGACGGGAGGACGGACGGGAGGACGGACGGGAGGACGGACGGGAGGACGGACGGGAGGACGGACGGGAGGACGGACGGGAGGACGGACGGGAGGACGGACGGGAGGACGGACGGGAGGACGGACGGGAGGACGGACGGGAGGACGGACGGGAGGACGGACGGGAGGACGGACGGGAGGACGGACGGGAGGACGGACGGGAGGACGGACGGGAGGACGGACGGGAGGACGGACGGGAGGACGGACGGGAGGACGGACGGGAGGACGGACGGGAGGACGGACGGGAGGACGGACGGGAGGACGGACGGGAGGACGGACGGGAGGACGGACGGGAGGACGGACGGGAGGACGGACGGGAGGACGGACGGGAGGACGGACGGGAGGACGGACGGGAGGACGGACGGGAGGACGGACGGGAGGACGGACGGGAGGACGGACGGGAGGACGGACGGGAGGACGGACGGGAGGACGGACGGGAGGACGGACGGGAGGACGGACGGGAGGACGGACGGGAGGACGGACGGGAGGACGGACGGGAGGACGGACGGGAGGACGGACGGGAGGACGGACGGGAGGACGGACGGGAGGACGGACGGGAGGACGGACGGGAGGACGGACGGGAGGACGGACGGGAGGACGGACGGGAGGACGGACGGGAGGACGGACGGGAGGACGGACGGGAGGACGGACGGGAGGACGGACGGGAGGACGGACGGGAGGACGGACGGTAGGACGGACGGGAGGACGGACGGGAGGACGGACGGGAGGACGGACGGGAGGACGGACGGGAGGACGGACGGGAGGACGGACGGGAGGACGGACGGGAGGACGGACGGGAGGACGGACGGGAGGACGGACGGGAGGACGGACGGGAGGACGGACGGGAGGACGGACGGGAGGACGGACGGGAGGACGGACGGATATCCCATATGCAAGATCCTTTAGGCCCTTCCGCATAGCTGGTTCGGATCTTTACGTCTAAGAAGTATTATAACATCGTCTGCATAGCAGACTGTTTAATATTGGTGGTCACCCAAAGAAGTGGCGATAAAATGCCCCCCTGTGGCGTAACCTGTGTCACTTTCTCCCTTATATCTATGTCATCGGTCCCGCAATTTATCCACCGATTCTTTAGCATATGGTTTATCTAGTCTCTAAGGACCCGGTCCACCAGGTACTGATCTAAGGATTGCATAAATGTGTCAGTCCGCACATAATCAACCGCCACCCTCCATGTTAAATTCACCAGTAATGTCGAGAGTCATAAGAAATCCTTCCTGCAAAATTTCGACAAAATTGGTTAACAAATGGGCATTTTTTTGCAATATTTCTCAAAATCGGACGAACATATATATAAGAGCTATGCCTAAATCTGAACCGATTTCGAGCAGACTCCTCAGATACAGTGGCAGTCGTCGAGGAAAGAAAAATGCGCTTGCTGTGACACTAGAAGTTAAAATCGCACGATACATTTAAATGAACCGATTTACTTGAAATCCACCTATAATGTTGATAGTCAAGCAAAAATCCTTCCTGCAAAATTTCGACAGAATTGGTTAACGAAGGATCATTTCATTGCAATATTACTGCAAATCGGACGAACATATATATGGGAGCTATATATAAATTTGAACCGATTTTGACCAAACTCTATTTATATTGTGGTAGTTATCGAGGAAAGCGTTGTGCAATATTTTGGCAAGATTGGTCCATAAATGTGCTTGCAGTGGCTCTAGGAGTGAAAATCGGGCGATATATATATATTTGAGAGCTATATATAAATCTGAACCGTTATCCATAAAATTAAACAATAATGTCGAGAGTCGTAAAAAAATCCTTCCTGCCAAATTTCGATAGAATCAATTAACAAATGACCATTTTATTGCATTATTTCTGAAAATCGGACGAACATATGTATGGAGCTATATCCAGATCTGAACCGATTTTTTCCAATTTCAATAGGCTTCGTCTCTAGGCCGAAAAACATGCCTGTACCAAATTTGAAGACGATGGGATTAAAACTCCGGCCTGTACTTTGTACAAAAATTAACATGGACAGACGGACAGACAAACGGACGGACATAGCTAAATCGAATCAGAAAGCGATTCTGAGTCGATCGGTATACTTATCAATGGGCCTATTTCTCTTCCTTCTGGTTGTTACAAACAAACTCACTAAGTCATAATACTCTGTACGTACCACAGTAGTGGTGTTGTTGTTTAAAACTTGAGAATTAAATTCGCGTTAAAACCAAATAACATAATCAGAAGTTTTTACAAAGCCCCCACAGTTTAAATATAAATTTTGAAATTTCAGTTGATGTGTTGTCTTCCTTTTATTTTTTCATCCTCAGATTGTCATTCATAAGTGTTTTTATTTATATTTCTTAAGCACGCACATGTACAAATAAAGTACTCCTACACCAACACACACACACATGCACACACCCATACGCAAATGTCTTAAACATGTTGTGCAATAAAACCTCATCAAATAGAAGAGATAGAGAGAGAGAAAACAATTTTTCTTTTTATTGACTGCAAACAAATGCCACCACAGAGGACACGCAAGACAAGAAATACGCGAGGGACAAACAACGTCAAGTCGAAAAGAAAATCGCACATCACCAAAAAGAGACGACTAAAAATAAAGAAAATGTCGCTGCAAGGACATGCCATCACCGCAATACGCTCGCATTTCGACCTGTCTGTCATTCACTCACTCATTTCCCTTCAAAGGCAATCACAGCTTAAATGGTTTTTCATAATAAAAACAAAAAAAACAACAAAAATCTCACTGTATAATTGACTTTAAAAACGTTTTGCAGTGCTTTCCTTGCCTGGCATTTTCTCGTTTGTATTTGTGAAGTTAATAATAGCCTTTATTTGGAATTTTGCAATGGGTGTTCGTTTTTTATTTGTGTGGAGCGTGCATCACTTAACGAATTCGTTGGCGTAGGCGCAAATTAATGGCCAACGGTAGAGCTACAAATAATGGGAAACCAATTGTGCTGTAAATGAAAGAAAAAGGAAGCTGATTTTCCAATAAAACAAGTCAAAATGGAGTCAGGTTTCATGGAGACCAAAATTTTGTATACCATGGATCTTCGTTGGACCTGTTGGCTCTCATAAAGAATAAATTTCCAAAAGCCGAAATCTTTTGCCCTCTTTCTCCAAGTATTGATATCTTATTTCTAAATGACTTTATCCAATAGGTCTTTCCAAGGATTTTTGGTCATGACCCATTGCGTTTACCATCAGTTTAATTTTCAAGTACCATTAGCTAGGGTTCTTCACTCATGCTGACAAGATGAATGTGGCAATTGTTGTATTTCATTACATAAAACAATAACTTACAGCTCATGCAACTCGTCGTTCATGCGACAACGATATTCTATTTCAACGAATATGGGTTCCTTAAATTTTCGGAAGATTCTTTCTCTCAAACACTCCTAGTACTGTCTTGTTTGGCCCGTCTGTCCTTCGGTCTTTTGTGCTGGAATTTTGCATGGAATCTTTTGTTGTATATAGGCAGGTTAATTTCAAAGATGGGCTACATCGAACTATATTTTGATATTGGCTTCATGTAGATCGATCTGCCGATTTAAGGACTCAGGGCCATTAAAGCCCAATTATTCCCATATATAGCTGAAATTTGATACAAGACCTAATGATAGGCCCTTCCACATTTGTGCCCAACATAACCCATATCGGTCTATATGTGGATATAGCGGTCATATATTCCAATCTCTTGATTTAAGGTCATAAGCCCATAAATAGCGCATTATTTGCCCGATTTGGTTGAAATTTGTACCGAGCTTGATCTAGATGCGACTATATTTGGATATAGCTGTTATATAGACCGATCTGGGGATTTAGGATCTTTAACCCATGAAAATCTCATTTATTACCAGAATTTGGAACAGTGAGTTTGGATTAGGCCTCCTGTTGTTTAAACCGAAAATGGACTATAATCCTACATAGCTGCCATATAGACCGATCTGCCAAATTAGGGACTTTAGCAACTGCAGCATTTATTAACCGATTTCGCTGAAATTGGGAACAGTGAGTTATTTTAAGCCTCACGATATCCAAACTGAAAATTTTCCCGATCTGATTTTATTACCTATATCGAATATATAATCCGACATAGCTGCCACATAGACTGATCTGCCCAATTAGGAACTTAAAACCATAACTGCTGCATTTGTTAACCGATTTCGCTGAAATTGGGAACAGTGAGTTATTTTACGCCTCCCAATATCCAAACTGAAAATTATCCCAATCGATCTTTATTATCTATATCGTACATAAACTCCGATCTTCCAATTGAGGGTCTTAATACCATGTAAAGTGGATTTATTGCCTGATTTCGCTGTGTAAGAGTTCACGGCACCTGAATCAAATACTATCCATAGCAGCACTTATTTGTCTAAGCTAGTCGTCTATGGTATGGGTAATGACTTGGTTCGATTGATATCGAACTTTCTTCGAGATCGCTCTATACGAGTTATTATAGATGGGTTCTCATCCATTGAATACTAACTGACCGCAGATGTACCACAAGACTCTGTTCTTCATAAGCGGTGTAAAAAGTATTTCACTTCCCCTGATCTTATCAATATTTAAACAAACTATTGTACATCAGGCCTAAGATGGAATATACTCCATCTATGGGCGTTACCTCCAAAGTTCTCCTTGGAACTTCTTGGCCGGGTTCAGAGGAGAGTGATGGAGTTGATCGGCGATGGCAGGGACTCGCATAAAAGGTCTTTGATATGGGTCTGAGAGACAGATTAAATTTTGCGCGTGGCGTTTTGGTATCACTTCCAACAACTGCGCCAAGTATGGTTCAAATCGGTCCATATTTTGATATAGCTGCCATATAAACCGATCTTGGGTCTTGACTTCTTGAACCTCTAGAGGGCGCAATTCTCGTCCGATTTGACTGAAATTTTACACATGGTGTTTTGGTATCCGAATTGATATTTACCCGCTGGATGAATAACAACGTGTTTAATCCAATTTTTTTGTCATTTGATCAGCAGAAACCCACGTGGCCTAGTAAATATTTCAATCTTAAAATTTAGTGCTCTTATTTGCGGCCACCAAATCTGTTGGCCTCAACCCTCTTTTCATTTGGGCCAAAGATATTTCCACTTCCTAACTTGTCACAATTCCCTAGGTCAATTAAAATGGTATTGGGGAAGGCATTCATATATTCTTTGTAGATGGTTAGGTTAGATTTGAGAGTATGATGACAAATCATTGTCTTGATAATTGCTGGGGCCCTATAGGGCCCATTGTGGTTTCTAAAACTTCTCTCTCCGTCAGCCGCAGATTTTACATTGAATTCCATCTCCTCTACTTAAGACGGTACGTCAACGCACTTTCTCATACCATTTGGACGCCAACAAGTAGTCCTTGAGTAGTCCTAGACTTATCCCTCTTAGCTCCTCTAGCGCCTGAAAGAAGAAAAAGAACAAGAACTTCTCTCATACCAATGAGTGCAGTCCGATTAAAGCTTGAGCTCAGTCATAAGCGCCTCTTTTTTATGCCGAGTTCGAACAGCTCGCCGCAAGCCACACTTAGTAGAGAAGTTTTAACATGGCAGGATTCCTCACATATGTAGCCATTATTAGTAAGGGGATAACCCATGCTGAACATTTTTCAAATGTTCACACCAGGATTTGAACCCAGGCGTTCGGCATCATAGGCGGACATGCTAACCTCTGCACCACGGTGGCCTTCGTAAAGAAATATCCAAGTAAAGCTGGACATTGGCAGAGGAAATGAAAGCTATCTTCCGGAACGTCAATGCTATGACACCATCATCATCATCAGATATCATTTTTGTCCATGTATGGTCCCATCTGCACGATATTCAACAAAATTGTCTAGAGGTCTACCAAAACTCTCTGTGCCAAATTTTATCGAAATCGAATGAAAAAATACCAATTTGTTGCCTCAAGACTTTAAATCTAGAGATTTATCGATATAGCGGCTAATTATAAATCCGAGTTTATGAGATCAGAAAATCAGGTTTATAAACAAAGAATAGGAAATCAAAAACAAATGTTTGGAATATCTTTTTACACCCAAGATAACTGGAAAATTATAAATACCCAGCTTTTGGGTATATATGGGTAAATACCGGGGTATTTACCGAATTTACGGGGTAAATACCTTTTGGGTATTTACCCATCGCCCATCTCTATTCATTGGTCTATTCGTTCTTGTTTCCTCTTGGGGAATACCCACATAAAAAACAGACTTTGATGAATTTGAATTTAATGTAGATTCTGGGGAGCCTATCCAGCAGAGTAGTCAGCACTTCAGACGAAGAAGAAACCGATATTAGTCTCTTTTAAGAGCTAAAAGTGAGGAGCGCCCTCCAATTATAATTTTATTTTCAAATTCGATTCAAGTGAGTATTAGTATTAACCAATTTAACATTGCAATTTTAATTTTCACCAAAAAATATACAATTCCATACCTCTCTCAAATATATTTATATTCCCTACCCAATTCAATTCCACTGCACCAAATAATTACAGAAGACACTTGCTGTAATCTATGTTTCAGCAAAAACCAGTCGCTTAATAAATATTTACACAATTACAATTAAAAGGTAAATTAAAAGCAGAGCAAACACATCGACATTGCTACCAGCATACACACATACACACACACACAGACAATTCAATCGTTCGTTCGATCCCTCACCACTCTGTGGCTGCCAATGAATTGCAGCAACAGACCTCCGAAGAAGATTTTCTTCTCTTTCGAATCATTTCACGTATCTCATCTTGCCAGAGCGCGATATGCTACATTTCCATGTCTTGCTATCTGGCAAAATAGTCACTTCACTACGTCTAGCGTTTCTCTTCTCTGGTCCTTTTGCTGTGTTAAAATCACTCATTTTGCTCATTCATCCATTGCGAGATTCTGGCATTGGTATTCTTTGAATTACAGCAACGGCAACAACAATAATACCAACAACGAAACATTTGCATTGGAATTGTCAAATAATAAACAAATCAGAATATCATCATTTATTTCGGCTTCCTCTTCTCCCGTTTCAACTGCAGAGCTGCCAGATTCATGGGGCCAAGAGCCCCACCATGACCACCGTATCAAATGAGTGTTTCATTAAATTTGTTCCCATTTATTTGTGACACGGAGCAATGATGTTAAGCCAATGTTGCTGTTGCTGCTGCTGCTGCTGTTATCCTCACTCCAGCCCTTACCACCATGCCAATCACCAGAAGTTATTTCAGTTACCCATCATGAAAAGCGGATTGATCCAAGCAATCTGGAAAAAATAGAACCTCTCACTTTTACGCTTTACAAACCTTCATTCACTGACACCAGCAAGCACGCACGCCATGCCAAAGGAGTTGGCAAGTTGCAAAATTTCAAGGCAATATAAGAAGTGGAAACAGAAGCTAGGAGATACCGGGGAAATGTAAATCAACATTGTTACAGAAATTCCAATATAATTTTCTTTGATGCCATTGAATTTTGTTAGAGAATGAACCAATTTTTATACCCAGCATCATAGGGCTTGAGTGGTACATTCTAGCAGTCATTTTGTTTGCTACATTTTGGAAATTTTAAAAATTTGGGGTATGAGAAAGTTGGGCATACATAAAAGTAGCAAAACATAATGATAACATTGGTTAGGTCAGGAAAGTATGAAAATGTTCCTAAAAGAAGAATATCTGTATCTCGGAATGGGTACTACCTATTAGAGAACTGCACAAGACTGCAACTCAAAGTAATCATCCGTTAGGCAATATTGCCGAGACTAAATGCAAATTACAAATTTGCCCATGAACCCATCCATTAAGGAACAGGGGCAAATTGTTTGGAACTCCTGGGTTCAAATCCTAACGAGAACATCAGAAAACCAGTAAGGAAAGGCAAAATTCGGGCGGCGCCAACTACATAATACCCTACACCACCAATCCAAATTTTGTCAGATCCGATTTTGTAGAGATCAGACCAAAATTGTGGTTTCTAAAGCCATAAAAGGCCATATCGGATGAAAAATATACATGGGAGATATATGTAAATCTGGACCGATTTTTATGGAACTTTACATACATATGAGGACGTTGAATAAAACGGCGCATGCCAAATTTTGGAAAGATTGGACCAAAATTGTTGTTTCTAAAGCCTTAAAAGGCCATATCGGATGAAAAGTATATATGGAAGCTATATCTGAATCTGGACCGATTTTTATGGAACTTTGCATACATATGAGGACTTTGAATGAAACGCTCCATGCCAAATTTTGTAAAGATCGGACCAAAATTGTGGCTTCAAAAGCCTTAAAAGGCAATATCGGATGAAAAATATATATGGGAGCTATATGTACATCTGGACCGATTTTTATGGAAGTTTGCACACATATGAGGACTTTGAATAAAAAGACCCACGCCAAATTTCGAAAAGATCGGACCAAAATTGTGGCATCTACAGCCTTAAAAGGCCATATCGGATGAAAAATATATATGGGAGCTATATCTAAATCTGATCCGATTATGATGAAACTTTGCACACATATGAGGACGTTCAATAAAACGGCCCATGCCAAATTTTGTAAAGATCGGACTAAAATTGTGGCTTCTACAGCCTTAAAAAGCCATATCGGATGAAAGATATACATGGGAGTTATATCTAAACCTGAACCGATTTTGATGAAATTTTTCACACATATGTAGACCTTAAATAAAATACCCAATACCGAATTGTGTGAATATCGGACTAAAATTGTGCCTGCTGCAGCCTTAAAAGACCATATCGGATGAAAGATATATATGGGAGCTATATATAAATCTGATCCGATTATGATGAAACTTTGCACACATATTGGGACGTCACAAAAAGCATTTTGTGACAAATTTTGTAAAGATCAGACCTAAATTGTGCCTTATACAGCCTTAATAGGTCAAATCAGACGAAAGTTATATATGGGAGCTATATGTAAATCTGAACCGATTTAGATGAAATTTTGCACACATATTGGGACGTTACAGAAAACACTTCGTGCAAAATTTGGTATAGATCGCATCAAAATTGTGGCTCCTACAGCTTTAAGAGAGCATATCGGATGAAAGATATATATGGGAGCTATATCTAAGTCTGAACTGGTTTCGATGAAATTTTGCACACATATTGGGACGTCAATACTTGGTGCCTAATTTTGTAAGGATCGGACTAAAATTGTGGCTTCTACAGCCTGAAATTTTGTACGACGTATCCCCTCATGACCATCAACATTCGTGTTTATTATGGTCTGAATTGGTCTTTAGCCTGATACAGCTAACATATAAATCGATCTTTCTATTTTACTTCTTGAGCCCCCAAGGGGCTCAATTCTGATTCCAATTAGCTGACATTTTACACAGGTCACCCACATATGTATGGTCCGAACCGGACCTTATCTTGATATCGTTCTAATAGCAGAGCAAATCTTTTCTTTTATCCTTTTTTTTTGCCTAAGAAAAAATGCCGGGAAAGGAACTCGACAAATGCGATCCATGGTGGAGGGTATATAAGATTCGGCCCGGCCGAACTTTAACGTGATTTCAACAGATTAACGGACAGACAGACCGTCGGACGATCGGACATGGCTAGATCGTCTTTGATTTTTACGACAATTTCGATTTGTTGCAAACGGAATGACAAACTGAATATACCCTCTTCCTTCGGTGGGGGTAAATTCTATCAGCACAGGAAGGATATGCGGACTATCAGCATAGATATGCGGACAGACGGACATGGTTAAGCCGAATCAGCAACAAAATCTGAGTCGAACTATACATTTTATCACAGCCACAGTAGTGGTGTAGGGTACTGTTTGTGTTTTTGTAATAAATTCCATATAAATTTGTACTTGGTTGACCAATTTCATGCAAGGACCAAAAATACTCAACTGGTTTCCTTAGAAAACATTACATACAACTTTGGACTTTGTGGCGGTACTGGTTATCGTTAACCGATCTCCATAATATTTCGTATTTTCGTTATTGGGATCAAAAGCGCAAAAATTTGGGACACTCTAATGGTTATAAGTCTTTATGTGGTTTTTTTGCCGTCTGTTTGTTTGCATTCGATGTAATTTATTTACGCTAAGGATCAATTGCTAACAAACTGACTCTGTCCCCTGGAATACTCAATTTTCAAGAATCGCTGCGGTATGTTCCATCCACATCCAGCCATTCTAGACAGTTCAAAGAGGGATGTTTTTCTTCTATCATTTGAGGGCAAGAAATAAGAAGAAAAAATATTTTGCATTAAAGAAAACTTTACCCACGCAAAAGGCATTTGAGGAAGTAAGGAAAAAGCAGAGCTACACTGTGAAGGAAAGAGTCTTCATTACCAGCGAAGACTTCTTCCTCAAAAAGGGCGGCAGTGTTAGCGTTTTCTTTATTCCTCTGCATGGAAAGCAGAATGGAAAAATATCAATTTGTTTGGTGTTAGATGAATTTTACATTTTCTACCTAAGCGATGGCGTTTTTTTTCTGTTTGTGGATTTTCTGCTCTCACTCCCTTGCTTTCACATTTTTTTCGTTTTTTTTTTTGGTTTGGTTTGGTTTTTTGGCAGAAGCAATTTCATGTTAAATGAGTGGCAAAAGAAAATGTAGCGGAAAAAATCACCACGCAAGTAAACAAATTAAAAGTACTTTCCTTTGGCAACAGAATCAACACAACACGAAACAGCAAACTGAAGACTGTACTCTTAGCATATCTGGAATTCAGGGTTCTGGTTGGAGATGTTACAAAAAACAAAACACACTACAGTTTCAATTAGAATTTAAAATTTATTAAATCAACTAAAACCTGTAAAAAGTTTGTAAATGCAATGGAGGAATGCATGGATAATATGTTTCAGTTATTGTTACATAGTAGTGATGATTGCATTTCATGATGATTTTTTATGATTTCATAGAGACATTAAATTCTTGGGCAGGTTGAACAAAATTCTCTATTATCACAGTTTGGTAGTTGTTTTGAACCAAAATAGCATAGCCATAGCATGAAATATCTAAGCAAAGTAAATACAACTGTAGTCTGCGCCACTACTGCTGCTGTGCTAAAATGTACGGTTTAACTCAGACTTTTGTCCCAATTTGGCTTAATCATGTCTGTCTTTCCTCATATACTTCCTGTACCGCTTGTCCGCCTGTCGCATTTGTTAAGCCCAAAGACAAGTGCTATGAGGTGAACGCAGTGCAGACGTTAGCTCATCAGCCTATGACCTTGAACACCTGAGTTCAAATCCTGGAAAGAACATCAGAAAAAAAATTCTCAGAGGTTATGGTTATGCCCTCCTCATTCTGACGACATTCATGAGGTACTTTGCCATGTAAAAACTTCTCTCCTAAAAGGTGTCGCTCTGCGGCATGCAGTTCGAACTATAACAAGTAAAAGCGTGCTAAGTTCAGCCGGGCCGAATCTTATATACCCTCCACCATGGATCGCATTTGTCGATTTCTTTTCCCGGCATCTCTTCTTAGGCAAAAATGGATATAAGAAAAGATTAACTCTGCTATTAGAGCGATATCAAGATATGGTCCGATTTGGACCACAATTAAATTATATGTTGGAAACCTGTGTAAAATGTCAGCCAATTCGAATAAGAATTACGCCCTCGGGGGGCTCAAGAAGTAAAATAAAGAGATCGATTTATATGGGAGCTGTATCAGGCTATAGACCGATTCAGGCCATAATAAACACGTATGTTGATGGTCATGAGAGGATCCGTGGTACAAATTTTCAGGCAAATCGGATAATAATTGCGCCCTCTAGAGGCTCAAGAAGTCAAGATCCCAGATCGGTTTATATGGCAGCTATATCAGGTTATGAACCCATTTGACACAATTGTTGAAAGTAAGAATAAAATACGTCATGAAAAATTACAGCCAAATCAGATAGGAATTGCGCCCTCTAGAAGCTCAAGAAGTCAAGACCCAAGATCGGTTTATATGGCAGCTATATCAAAACATGGACCGATTTGAACCATACTTAGCGCAGTTGTTAGAAGTGATACCAAAGCACCACGTGCAAAATTTCAGTCAAATCGGACAAGAATAGCGTCCTCTAGAGGCTCAAGAAGTCGTCAAGACCCAAGATCGGTATATATGGCAGATATATCAAAACATGGACCGATTTTAACCATACTTAGAGCAATTATTGAAAGTGATACCAAAACACCATGTACAAAATTTCAGTCAAATTGGACGAGAATTGCGCCCTCCAGTGGCTCAAGAAGTCAGGACCCAAGATCAGTTTATATGGCAGCTATATCAAAACATGGACCGATTTGGTCCATTTACAATACCAACCGATTGTAAATGGGCCTACACTACACTAATAAAAAGTATTCGTGCAAAATTTCAAGCCCCTAGCACTCTAACTTCAAAAGTTAGCGTGCTTTCTAAAGATGGACAAACCGACGGACGGACATGGCTTAATCGACTCAGAATGTCAGGACGATCAAGAATATACTTTATGAGGTTGCAGATCAATATTTCAATGTATTACAAACGGAATAACGAAATTAGTATACACCCATTCTATGGTGGAGGGTATAGAAACACTGATGTCAAATTACAAGTATTTATAAATAGAGTACAAATCTGATATATAATTTTGGAACCAAGTGCCTTGGAGTTACCAACACGCCCAAAAACTCCTCAAAAGGACATATGGAGTACAAAAGACCATGTGTCTGTACGATCGGCTATCCGCATATATGATTGTCTTTCTATATCTGCATGTCTGTCCGTCGGTATGTCTGTCTCTCTCTCTCTCTCACTTAAATTGATGTACAAAGTTAAGATCACAATTTTCATTCCATCATCTTCAGTCTTGGCACAGACTAGTTTTTTGGCCTAGAGACAAAGTCTATTGAAATCAAAGAAATGAGTCGAAATCGGTTCAGATTTAGATATAGCTACTGTATATATAATCTCCAATTTTGAATAATATTGGAATAACTTGGTCATTTATTAACCGGTCGTTAGGAAATTTGGCACATATCGCTCATTTCGATTGTCGAAATTTCTTGCGAATTTCATCAACATTGGGTTCGGATTAAGCTATCATTACCATAAACGGTTAAAAATTAAAATTTTTTCTTAATTTTTTCTTCCCACCACCGAAGGATGGGGGTGTATTCATTTTGTCATTCCGTTTGCAACACATCGAAATATCCATTTCCGACCCTATAAAGTAGATATATTCTTGATCAGCATAAAAATCTAAGACGATCTAGCCATGTCCGTCCGTCGCTCCGTCCGTCTATCTGTCCATCTGTCCGTTCGTCTGTCTGTCTGTCTGTCCGTCCGTCTGTCCGTCCGTCTTTCGGTCCGTCTGTTCGTCCGTCTGTCCGTCCGTCTGTCCGTTTGTCTGTTGAAATCACGCTACAGACTTTAAAAACAGAGATATTAAGCTGAAACTTTGCACTGATTCTTTTTTTATCCATAAGCAGGTCAAGTTCGAAGATGGGCTGTATCGGCCTATATCTTGATATAGCCCCCATATTGAACGATCCGCCGATTTAGGGTCTTAGGCCAATAAAAGCCACATTTATTATCCGATTTTGCTGAAATTCGGGACAGTGAGTTATCTTATGCCCTTCGACATCCTTAGTCAATTTGGCCCAGATCGGTCCAGATTTGGATATAGCTGCCATATAGACCGATCCTCCGATTTAGGGTCTTAGGCCTAAAAAAAGCGCATTTATAGCCCGATATCGCCGAAATTTGGGACGAAGAGTTAAGTTAAGCCCGTTGACATACTTCTGCATTATGGCACAGATCGGTTCAGATTCGGATATAGCTGCCATATAGACCTATCTCTCGGTTTTAGGTTTTGCGGTCATAAAAAGCGCATTTATTATCCGATGTCGCCGCAATTTGGTACAGTGAGTTGTATTGGGTCCTTCGACATCTTTCTTCAATTTGGCTCAGATCGGTCCAGATAAGTATATATTGGGTTGCCCCAAAAGTAATTGCGGATTTTTCATATAGTCGGCGTTGACAAATTTTTTCACAGCTTGTGACTCTGTAATTGCATTCTTTCTTCTGTCAGTTATCAGCTGTTACTTTTAGCTTGCTTAAGAATAAAAAAGGTATATTTGATTAAAGTTCATTCTAAGTTTTATTAAAAATGCATTTACTTTCTTTTAAAAAATCCGCAATTACTTTTTGGGCAACCATAGATGCCATATAGACCGACCCCTCGATTTAAGGTTTTGTGGCCATAAAAGGCGCATTTATTGTCCGATGTCGCCGAAATTTGGAAAATCATGAGTTTTGTTAGGCTCTTCGACATCCCTCTACATCATATTTGAATGTAGCTGCCATATAGACCGATTTCCGGATTTCCGGATTTAAGTCTTGGCCCTCTAAAAGATGCATTTATAAATCGATTCCGCTGAAATTTGACACAGTGACTTATATTAGGCTTTTCGACATCCGTGTCGTATATGGTTCAGATCGGTCTATATTTGGATATAGCTCCCAAAGTGACCAATATTTTGTTCTACGAAATTGAAGAATGACTTGTACTTATATGACCACTCAATGTCCGTGTCGAATTTGGTCCAAAACGTACTATATTTCGATATAGCTGCTATGGGGACATAAATTATGCATTTTTCCACCAGATTATGACGAATGGTAGTTTACATATATACCAGACGTGGGTATCCAAAGTTCGGCCCTGCCGATCTTAACGCCTTTTTACTTGTTTTTTTTTTTAATTTTTTTATGAATTTTTTGTAAATTTTGTGATATTAAGTTTTAAAATTTATGAAATTCTGTTGGGCGTCTTCATATATTTGTATTAAAGTTATAGCGGTTTAAAAATTATTTTGTTAAAAAATTTTAGTCCTGACAGTGTGGCAACCCTGCATTACATGGACTTTTAATC